>NW_007232862.1:568674-608539 GCF_000164805.1 Carlito syrichta
AAAAAAAAAAAAAAAAAAAAACGAATAGGTTGTCTTTTCATTTATAAGCCCTAACATATGTAGACTTCTAGAGATAATGGACAGTAAGTATATGAACATGTTTTTAGGTATTTCCTAAATCTGTAGGCACTGAAAGCCAACATGTTCACATCAAGCAAAAAATGAAAATGTGAGAAGAGTTACAAGTGACCCTAAGTCATTGCATATGTGTCTCTATCAGCTATACTCTTTTTATAGATAATACATGCAATATGCCACACTGTAGACATAAGGCAAGAACTTATGTATTAGGCCCTGGGATATGTGCTACATGTATTATCATATTTAATAATCACAACTATACTATTACGTAACTGTTATTTCTATTTTAAAGATTTTTAAAAATGAGCTTAAAAAAAACTGTCCCAAATTACACAGTGAGGTCATGGAGGTCATGGCAGAGTACAGGTCAAATTCCAGAATCCATTGTCAACTACCATGCAGTATATGACCCAGGGCAAGTCTTCTATTCTTCTACCTTTGTTAAGTTGGGCTAATGAGAGGCTATGGCAACAATTAGATAATTTATATAAAATATTTAACACAATAGCTTACACATAATAAACACCCAATAATCTGTACTCTCATTGCTGTATATTATGACAGGGTTAAAAGGTCAATTAAGACATGCTTTTTGCTCTCAAAAAAATCTGTATAGTAGGGTGTGGTGGGTAGACTTCTTAAATGGCACCCTAATGGCTCTAATTCAATGGCTTCTTGCCCATGAATATGATGAGCTATCACACCCCTGGTAATATGCATGTAAAACAGATTTTCCTAGGTTCCTAATCAGTTGACCTTGAATTGACCAAAAGGGAGACTATCCTGGTGGGCATTCCTCAGCTAATCACATGAGCCCTTAAAAAGCAAAGCATTTCTTCTAACTGGTGGCAGATGGAAAAGTCAGAGACTTGAAGCATGAAGAGGACTTGATGCACTGTTGCTGACTTTAAAGATTGAAGGGCCACTTGCTAGGACCAGAGAGTGGTCTCCAGGAGCTAAGAGTGATCCCTAAACACCAGCTCATCCTATAAGCATAGGACCTGAACATGAAGCACCTAAGTAGGGTGTGGCAGGTTAGAGCTGGGTTGTACCAGTTTTAAACTTTTACATTACTATTATTGATTTTGATTGAAAATACCTGGATTGAAAAGTCAAGCAGCATGGTAATGTGTATGAATATGTATGTGTGTATGTAATAATTACAGTTTAATATTATATGTGTATACACACACACAATATGTATATGTTTTAATATTTGAGGTAAGTAGATAATTTCTCTTAATACTTCTTCTCCCCCTTAACATAAAATTATAATATCACCACAGCTAATTAACTTCAAGTATGTTAAGATGGCTAAGTTAAACAAAAAAAGTATTCATTCACACATACACAAAATATTTTTTCTTTTGAGTAGGTAAAATTTTAATACAAGATACAGAAAGTGTCTATTTTCACCAAAACTATTCATTCTGATATCTTGAAACATGCATATCATAATTATGTATATACAAGATCTTTCCAGTATACCTCTTCTTTAGTAGCTACATTACAAGATTACTATATCTGTGAAAAGCAAACATCTGCAATTTAAAAACACAATTTTTAATAAGAGCTGGTGTAATTTTTCCTAATTAGCAACACGCTAGAATTGGCATTTTCTTGTATACTCAGATAAAGAAAAAATGTTTGTTAATATTTCTGTATTAATTTTTTCTTCTGTTAATTGAACCTAAAGCTACTTTATTTTTTAAGCACATCAACTAGTAGGCCTCTCCTTAGGAAAAAAGATAATCTTTCCTAAAAATGAAAAAAAAACCACAAAAAAACAAAAAAAAATTAAATATTTCTGACCACACTACAGATTTAGAAATAAAACAGAAAAAGTATATAGTTGAGCCAAAATTGCTCATTTCTTTCCCCCTCCCTTGAGGTGCTCCATGGAAATAAGCTACCTAAAAGTAAGGTTACATCAAGGGATTTTTTTAAAGAGTACACTTTAAGAAGGGTTATATGCAAACATTTACATCATATTAATTATACCAGGGCTATCAGAATATTGGACTTATAATTATTAGAACCAGCTACTTGATAAGTCTTTCACTGATTAAACTGATTCCCCTACACTGTCTACTACTGTCAGTATAGGCCAGAGGTAGGATCTAAGGAAAAAAGGTAGAAAATCATGAGTCAAGTGTTGTTTTTTTTTTGAGTTGGAGTCTCACTCCATTGCCTATGGTGGAGTACAGTGGCACACTCACAGCCACCCCAGCGACGATGTGCTGGGCTCCGGCGATCCTTCCGCCTCAGCCTTCCAAGTAGCCGGAACTACAGGCACGCACTACCATGCCCGGCTAATTTTTGCTTTATTGTAGAGATGAGGTCTTGCCAAGTTGCCCGGGCTGGTCTCGAACCCTCAGGCTCAGGCAGAATCAGCTCTTTTAATAAACAGAAGTATTAACACATGTCTTGGATTCCCACATTTTTAAGACCCTGACTCAAAAGAAAAAAACATGTCCATGATATACTTTTTAATCCAGAAATTTGACGCATATTTAATTAAAAAATAAAAATTATAACAAAGGCAATTATGCAAGTATATAAGAAAATAACACACCCTAATATATTTTCAAATGAAAGCTTGTCTTTTAAACATTCCAAGATAACATCTTTCTCAGGGTTAACTAAGAAATGCATGATCTAGAATAGACAGCTTTCATGTAACTATTATTAGTAATGACACAGTCATACATAAACATGTAACTATTTAAGAATAGTAATGCCTTGAAATGTAAAGGCAAAATGTTCAATTCTATCTACATTATAGTTTAAGACAAAGAGAAGAGTGAAGATAACTAACAGAATATAAATGGTTATCAGTTAAAGTTTAATTACTATTCAATCATTCACTTTCTAAAAATACAATGAGTTTTGATAAATTTGGACCACAGGGACGAATCTTTTTCCCCGCAAAAACATTTTTCTTCTTGCTCATGGTGCAGCATTCTATCTATCTAGTATGACTGTATTTCATTCACGGTAACACAGGTGATTACATTCAAATGGCATTTAACATAAATTGTACCAAACTGCCCTATAATTTCATTTTAGACTGAATTAATTAACTTCTCAGTAGGCAGCTAAGGTTCTGAACATAAGCCTAAAGAAATACTTGAATGCTTAACCTACCTTACATGAGTTGTTTCTAATGTAAGAAAGCTTCCATTTTTAATAAATAGTACAAAGTATAATGCATTTGGTAGGATCCTAAAGGGTAAAGATAAGGCATTTATAATAAATGGATTTAGTTTTCCACATATATTCACATTCATTTAAAAAAAGTCAGGGGGCACTGCTGACAGTTAAGGAGGATTTAACAAAACTCAGCAAGAGTTGGCATGCCTGATATTTTTGAAAGACTATTTACCTTAGAAGCTGTGAATTTATAGTAAAAAAAATGCCTTCTTTGTCCTTGGAAGATATTACAATAAAAAACTTGCGACTTTATAGCAATTAGAAATAATACTATCTTAATGCTGTATAAGTAATTTATATTCCAGAGCTTGAAATGTAAATGTAATTGTCTAAGACATTATCTTCAACTCATCAGAATTATCATAATATCATAAAATATCTATTCTTTCTATTATGTTTCTCCAATTATAACATTATTATCAAGATCTGCCAGCTAACTCTTTGTTTCAAGTTTATAGTCTTCATATATCAAGAAACAAATTAAAAGGGCAAACAAGGAATGTGAACGCCAACTCATAAAAAGCTGAAACCTCTTTTATTATTACATGGCATATTTCTGTCATAAACTTCTGGTTTAGGAAATTAGAAAACAAATACTTCTTTTGACAAACTCCTTGATATAGTACTTAACTCAATATTTAGTTTTTTCTTTCTTTAATTGTAAAGGAAGGAAGGAGCGAGAGAAAGAGAGAGGCGGGGGAAAGAGAAAGAAACAAAGAAGGGAGAAAAGAGAAAAGGTAGAAACAAAAAGCCAGCTTTATATTTTAACTACCCTTTTTGGGGGAGTAACTTAAATTTTCAGGAGCATGATAACCAAAGGAAGCACAGTTAAAGACTCCTGGCCCACTTCAAGGGCTTTTTAACATCCGGTAAGAAGGCTTCCAGAGACAGATTGAGTAATCTGGAGGGGGTGGTCCTTGGTCAGGCTTCCCCTAAATGTCTCTAGGAAGAAGGGCATCAGATCTGTTTCAAAGTTCCACTAGGTAATTTCTGTATGAATAATTTTTTTCCTGTATATTTTAAATCCTCCCTGCTATAATCTGCATGAGGAGAAATGACAAAAATATAATTTAGAAGTTTTAATACTAGTTTGTAATAAAGGAAGAAATCAGCTAGGGAAAAAAAAAAAGGTTTAGATGTCAGTTTCAGAAACAATATTGCCTGCAGCATCTTTTAGCTCAATAATTTAGTGGCAATGACAGTCACAAATGCTGTCAAAAACAGCAGTGAGGTTTTAAAAAATAAACAAATTCAAACAGTAATATCCTTCAGATTTTTAATATGCCATTTGCTGAAATGGCAATCACAACAGAAATTTATGAGATCTAGTTAGGAAAAATAAATTAATCTACTTCTCTAGGTTCCCATACATGTGATTATTTCTAAATTTCCCACAGTCAAGAGTATAGCATTTTCTTCTCACCAAATACTACGTCTGCCCTGGTGTCGTCAGTCACAAGAGACCTTTTGTATCAATACTCCCTCAAGTTCCAATTCTTACTAGAAGTCCTGGGCAAACATAAAAGTGACCTGGCAATTACATCATTCTCTATAAATGAAAAAGACTGCTATCTAAAAATAATGAAAGGCTCCATTTAATTTTTTTTCCTTTTGTTTTTTGGTCAAGAGTTCATTTTAATTTGTAATAACGCAGTTCTGATCCAAATAGAGTTCTTACTAGCTTTAAAAAGAGCTCTAGAGATTATACACAAGGCAGTAATTTAATTTTTAAATTTTTATATTTCTTGCAATGACATTTAGGGTTCAGTGTGAGAGTTGAGATTTTTAGTGCTGCTGCTGACACCTTATGGATACTGTTTTATTTGGAAATTCTGATTAGATTTTCAAATCCATTCTGCTCTTGTTTACAAAAAGCATTATCCTAAAAAACAGATTTTTTTTGTTCCTTTAAGGTATTCTTCCTCTTGCTATTTATTCCTTACTTGACTTTATAATCCTGTTTGGGTCACTATGATTAGTTGCTATGGAAATTACCTCCTATGGAAATGATTCCAATGTCATTACTGTAAGAATATGACTTTTAATGAATAATATCATAGCAGACATCTACCTTTACTAGAAAAAAAAATCTAATTAAGATTTTAAAAAGGGACTAATTCTGAAAATTATTACCATGGCCAACTTTTCTGATATTTTTGAATCTCCCATCTGCTTTTTAAATAAGTATTAAATGAATTTAAAGGTGTTAATCAGCTACTCACTTCCCCAAATTGCAAAGTCACAATGGAAATTAGCACCACACACAGAAAAGTGGATGTAAAGAACATTTTATCTCCATTTCTCTAAACTAATAAGTGCTATGCTTCATTTATAAAAGTGAATGTCAACAGGATTTCAGGGCTCATCAGGAAACAACTTTGAATAGCACATTACAAATTCCCTTTAAAGATGAAGAATTTAATATTCCAAAATTTATCCCAGGAATTTAAAAGGTCAAGCCTATAAACTGGTGAGTTAAACAATAGATGAGAGCCAGTGAACCATTAGATGAGAATTCCAGAATCCTAAGAAGAAAATATTCTTGGGTGGATTCTATAATTTGTGGCTTGAATAAAACCTTTGTAACATTCCATTAGTATTAAAGTTCTCACAATAAGAATATGGCTCATATTTAACACATTTTCAATTGCTAGACAGTCTCTCCCCAGAAGAAATTTTAATGCTTTCTTCTGCCTAGTACTTATTCACTGCCTGGTACTAATTTAGGAATAAATTAACCCTTCCAACAATTAGGATATTGTCTAGAAACTGCCTCTTGTACTCTGCTGGAGAAATCACTTATATTCTGAAAATCGAAGTAAAAGAGAAGTCCATTTCTTCACTATAAAATGTTTCTCTATACCTAATAGCTTATTAATTATTGATGTAAATCACAATCATATCTACCTATATATTATAATTACACATTACCATATTTATAATGGCTCTGAACTAAGCCTCACAGTTATAGATTTTACTAAATGTTTTATACATTAAGGGTTTTCTATACTTGTGCCTGCAACCATGATCGAGGGTCCAGAATGTCTCTGATGGATTTCTGCCTTGGAGCTGGCACTGGCTTGGATTCAAAACTGGTTTTAGTGTCTGTATGCTCACCTTCGGTTATACTACTTTTCCTGGCAGGAAGAAGTTTTCCAGGAGTAGCCATTGGTTTCTGTAAGTGCTGCATTAGAGTTGATAGTTTGGCATCCGGATGTGAGGTCTGAGATATGCTTGCTTTTCCCCAGTTGTCCTTAACCAACTGATCTGTGTTGCTCTGTGTTCTTAAGCTGAATGGAGCTTTATCAGAAGGAGGAAGGGGAGCATGTCTCTTTTTCCCTTTCCCATCATGTAACTGCTCTCTAGGAGACAGCACCTTTTTCTGAATGATCATATGATGGTTACCATCAAAGAGCGTGGCCCAAGGAGGTGGTAAGGATTCTTCATGCTGACCAATAAGGAACTGTCGGTTTGTCTGTTCAATTTTTTTTTGTATTATATCTGTTAAACTTTCAAGTTTCATAGGTGAATCGATGCCTATAATAATTTTAAGAAAAAAATACATGAAAAAGATTCAAAAGCAGCTGCTTGAAAAATAGATTATTTTTCCAAACTAATATGCTATGTATAATGGTCATCAAAGACTAGAATAAGCAATAAAATATTTACTTGTAAAAATAATCACACCAACAGAACCAAAAAATGAGATCATGAGCTGTACACACACATGTGCACACACACAATATATAGCATTTATAAAAAACATATCATATATATAAAAATATAGTTTACATAAAATACACATGTATAAACATATTTCTAAATAGTTAGCAAAATCTAGCTTTTAAAGAGTTATATGAAAATATTTTAAAATTCTATAGATTATTAATGAAACAACATTTTCTTGGATTTAAAACCTTATTCTGACTTCTAGGTATGAGTGGATTTCCTTTTTGCAAAAGCTTGATATATGCTGGGATGACTATAACTGAGTAAGTATTCTTTTCTGTACACCAGCAAAGTCTCTGCTACAAGGGAAAATAAACCCCAAACCAAAAACCCAGGGAAAGAGAGCAAAGCCTTAATACCACTTTGGTGATAAGGCTGCTGGATGAAATATTTCTTGGGGAAAATAAGAGAAGAGAGATAAATGTCTATTAAATGAGTTACTGGTATTTTAAAATGTTTAAACACAAATGCATCTGATTTAACCTAGCATTTACAAGTGTTTGCAAGTGCAGGTGACAAAATTGACTAGAATTTAGTATCGACTTGCACTTGTTCACAATGCTTTAACTGAAGCAATTCTCCAAAAGAATAAGCATCCTTCAAAGTGTGGGGAAGGGAATATTAATGAGTCTAGAAATTTAAAAATTTTCAAGGTATGAAACTTGACCATTTTTTTTTTTTTGGCCAAAGACCAAAGCCTCTATTTATAAATATTCACCTATCAACACTACTTAAAAGCAAATTTAATAAAGTACAGAAAATATTACTGAATATCATCACATTTTTGAATCTAGAAGTTTATATTTTCAGAATTTTCATCAGTTACCCAGCTAGTATTTATTTTCAGTGCACTTGTATTCATTTTAAACCTTAACATTTTTGTCTGATCTTGAGCATTCAAACTATAAAAAAGTATATTCATTAATTTTGTATTATCTATTAAACATGAGTTCCTTAGTCTATAATCAGAGTTCTTTTTCATTCATTTTGATTGTGTCCTGAAAATTTTAGCATTTTAATGTCAATAGAATAAGCTGCTTGAGTATGGACAATGTTGTTTTTGTTATCCTGCAGCTTAGAAAAGACAAACGCCACTTACTCATATCATGGTAGACTGAGGTCGCCTCTTTTGTCAAGAACAAAGGTGGTTTCCGTGGTGACATAATCTCAATTTTCATAAGTTCTTCACAACAATGCTTCCATTGGCCTAAGAAAGACAGAAAAAAGATAGCCTAGTTTAAAGCATAAATGTGAAGATATATATTTCATTTTCAATAGATATCAACAAATTTTTTTGCTTTGAAAAATAACAGTGAATTTATAAATAAAGCATTGCCTTAAGGGAGCTTGCACAAAATCCCAGTACTACTCACAATTTCAAAGTCTGGTTCTAAACATAAAAGTAATCTTTTTAAAACTAAAGTTCTATGCACAGATATGAGGCTAAGATCTCTTGGCTATTGACTATTACATTATTTTACTAAATGGTCAATAACTACCTTAAAATTTCTATTCACAGCAAAAGTTTGTGCAGGTCCTCTTCTTTGATAGATTACATTAAAACATATTCAAGGCAGGAAAAAAATGGAAGGAGTAGTGGTTCTCAAAAGTGGTTTTAACTATGAAAATTTTAATTAAGAATTGGTTATTTAACAACTGTGTCTTTAAGATGACTATCATGCTTTTCAGAATTATTTAATTCTAGAAAAATACCATTTTCATTTAAGTAAAAGGTATATAAAAACCTATTATGATAAAAACATACTCTCATATCACATAAAATTCTAACTGAGCATAATTTATTTTAGGAAGGACACGTTATTTATTTATTCAGTTAACTTCCTCACTTAATTATTTATTGGAGGGCATTTTATTGGAAGCACACTTTAAATAAAGCCACTAGGCATTTAGAATAAGAAAAAATATATTTCAATAAATTGTTTCAACTATTAAGTTAAATTTTCAAATTACAGACAATATTAATTTTTCCTTTAATTATGTTTCACACTATTTTCATTTTAAGATAACATTTTCAGATGTATTTTTCCTGAGTAAATTATAAAAAAATCGAATCTTTCTATATTTATTTGTGTACTTGCATACGGATAGCAACTATGCTAATTACTATGTGTCTATATATCAATTTTATTTTAAAAAGTTATTGTGGTTCACCATTCTTACATCCTGTCTTACACCAACAGAAAGTAAATATAGTATATCTATGTGCTTCTTTAGATTGATTTATGATTTATATATTTTTTCCTTTTATTATGTTCTCAGAATCCATAGTCAATATTCAACTTGGGTATTTTCCATATTTTAAAAATTAAAGATATTTCATGTTTGGTCAAATTATTCATTTTTGTTGTTTCTAGTCAAATATACTATCGTGGTAACATGGCAATATATGCATAAGTTTTAAAGTCATGACCTTAAGTAGTTAAACATAAAAAAGCCTTTTAGTATGTTTTATTATAATGCTAACTACAGAATATGGTAAGAATTTCAAAATAAGCCACACTGCAACTCATAAAGGGAATAAATTCCTGAGTTCAAGGCTTCAAAGGTTGCTCTTTAGAATTTGCATCTAGTAGGATCTGGGATCTGATAACTTATTCCTCCTTTCAACTTCCTTTTTTAGATAAACATATAAAAGCCAGTTTTTTCTTCTTGGGGCAGAAGAAAAAAAAAAGCCCTTATCTAATGGAAAAATAATGACACATTTTAAACGGGCAAATATCTCTCTGTCACATTCTTAGACAAATTATTATAAAGTACAGTATTTTCTCTGTATAGCTAGATGAAAGCATTTTATTGTTAAACTAATAGCAGAATACCAATCATTGAAAATTGGAATATAATGCCACGTTATTCCAAATGTTGAAGTCAGAGGTACAAACGTGTTCACTGGTCAAGACTTGACAATTCAAACATTGATTCTGCCAGTGAATAAATTTGTATGCATAGTTATACATGCTAGACAATATGCTAACATGACAACAAAAGCCCAATATGAGATATTAAATGTGTATGTTTTGTTTACCAATCTATATATTAAAGATGTTTTTCACAATACTATTTGTTGTTATAATGTTCCCAGTCAAAATAATTTGTTTGGCTAATGTAACTCAATATTTGTACCTCAATATTTATATTATTAAATATTTGAAAAAAAAATTAATGTTCCAAGTCTATTTTCACTTCCTATTTGACCACCATTCCTTGCTCCACCCCTACTGACCTTCCAGAACAAGTGTCATTGCTCTTTTACAAGTTTGTTAACTCACAAATACTAAAAATAGCTATTACATCCCGCTTCTCCCAGGCTCCACCCCTAGGCTATTTTTCTCCAGGCTAATCAGACCTACTTCCATCAATGTTTCCCCATGAATTCCAATTATCTCACCCTCCTGGTTTTCTACTCTCAAGTGGGGCCCAAAATTGAAATTTGCTCCAAATATTAAATTATCATTATTTTATCCTGGATATCTATCCTCTACTTTGTTCGACACATCATACTTCAATCAGGATCATAAAAGGCTATGATCTATTACTAGGAAAGTAAAAATTTTAAAGCACAAGTCAATTTTTATGATAGTATAAACACTTTCATCTTTGCTTCACATCTTCATACACAATGAATTCTGAAGTATAAATGTACTTAATTTGTACTTTGTTCTGAAGTATGAATGTACTTAATTTGTACTTTTTAAAATTGTACTTAAAAAATTACATAGGTTGGCAGTTTTTATGCAAAAAATGCACTGAATACCAAAGAAGTAATCAGACCTGAGAACCTAGTTGTCATCACTTTCTTATTACTTTGACAGTACAAAAATGTCATGAGACTCTTATCCCTCTAACTCCCCACTTTTAGCATGATAAATTATTTCACATAATCTAGAGCATGAAAACATGAGACAATCATCTAATAGTAGTTGATATCTAGACCACAATATTGTAGCATTATTACTTTCATTTACCCTTCTTGTTTTTATATACATAAAAATTTAAAATACCAGAATTATTTCTAAAAATAATATGGTCTTTTGTAAGAAAGACTCTCTAAGTCAGAGCATTTAGGAAAGCCGTTAAAATTTTAGCTATGATAAACAAGAGAGAGGAAGTTGTTGTCTTCAGGTTGCACACCTTAAGATCTGTTGAAATTTTTAATGACATAAATGTAGTACATGTTGATAAGCATGGAACAAATATTTAAACATTTATTTAGTGCCTACAGATGGTACTTAAGGAAAACAAGTCCTAAATAATCCAAGAACATCAGGGAGGGAGACCTCTAGTTCAGTGCTGTGAACCAGAAACATCTTCAGGTCTAAGTGTTCTCATCTTTAGAGCAGAAGGAAATAACTTCCACCTCACATGGAGTGTTATGAGAAATAAATGAAGTCATCTGGTATATGGGAAACAATAAACTTGGTTTTCTTTCTTGCCTCCTCCCCAACCATCACTATAATACTTGATAAGGCCATGAATCATAGTAGGCCTGTAAACATTACATGAGGACTGCAGACATTAACTCTTCATAGTATTTTAGGAAACAGAAGTCCTAAAATGTCTCTAGGATTATTTCCATGACTTGAAGAAAAAACTTTCCATGGCTCTACTTTCTGTAGAATAGCATATAGACATAAAACACTGGTTGAATCTAATAGTAAGCTTAGTTTGATCAGAAATAGGCATCATCAACATTCTACATTTTTGATAAAAAATTGTAGACAATATGCTGTTAAATTTATTGTCAGTATAGACAAATAGCTGCTACAATTTCAATGTTTTCTTGTTGATGAAAATTCCTCCTTAAATTGTCAATTAAATATTAGAACTTCATAATTTTACACACTAGAATCCTATTACATTGTTTTTATAACCCATGTCATTGGACTGCATTATTGAGTTGAAAAAACAGTATGTGTGTGGTTTGGAAAAAAAAAAAAAACTCTCTGGATGATGTCCAAGAAGATATTATCACAAATCTGGAGCTAGCAGAAGGTTATATAACAATAAGACTCTTTCTGAACATTTCAGTATTTTAGGATCATCATTATCCTGGAAAAGTTTCTTGCTCCTCAAATGGCTTCTTGTCTCTTGGATCAAACACATTGCCTTAAGCAGTTAAAATCTAATATTTTGAGAGAATGCAGTCTGGTTGTTTTAGTGACCAAAGGAGCTTTAAAAAGTGTGAAGTAGGGATGCTAGGAATTCAAAAGTACATTATACAATAGTCAGTCAAGCACTGGAAAGAGCGTAAGAGAAAAAAAGCATCAGTGCATTGATGATATACTACCATTTTTTTCAGAAGCTTAAAAAATTCTTCCTATAAACCGTAAGATTATAATTTTAATATTTAGATTGCTGTGTGCATGCCTTCAGGCTACATGAAAACCCAAAGATCTACTTACTGAGATCATAGAAATGTTGCCAGAAGGCTTCCATCCACTTCTGAAGATCTTCTTGATGGTCAACTGCAAAAATCTGAGTTACAGCTTGTCCAGCAACAGGATTGATGACAGAGAAATTACGGATTTTTTTCTTGGCATCCTTATCCATTGCCCTAATTCTGGTTTCCTAAAAATTGAGACAAAATTGGTATTTTTACAAGAGAAATTTTCTGTAATGATTGAACAAATGTTTTATTGCTTAGCTACCATATTTACACCAGATGTAATTATAATCTTACTGCTAATCATCTGAAATTTAAAATATGTAATTTGGGGAATTTTCAATATTCAAATTCAAATCTTCAAAGTTTTTAAAAAGAATGCTTTATATTAAGAAAACTCAATAATGTTTTAAGTATGCTACATATAGCACTTATACTAAATTATATGAGATTAAAACATAACCTCTTTTTAATCTATCTCAGTTTAAGTGGGAGTTTTGCTGTCTTTTATATACATCTTAAAATTTGCAATAAAGCAAGTACAGCATGTCATAACTGTAATGTAGATTATATCTTAAATATATTTCCAACAGTAATAAAATAGAAGAATCAGTAAAGTATGCTTCTTATTCTCATATTCATGGATAATATCTAGTGTTATCAGCAATAGCAGTAAAACTATAACTAAGAGTTTACTGCAGCAAAACAGTTAGGCTTTCCTCACTAACATATATTTGATATGTAATATTCATTTACAAATCTCATAGAGAAAGATCCAAAAAGTAATATAATCCTTATAATGTTGAATTTTTAAAAAATGCTGAATAAACCATTCTACAACAAAAAACAATGGTTGCATTCATGTTGAGAATTTAAACATTTTTTCTAAGTGGTACTAGGTATGAGACTGTGATGACACGTATTGGATCTATATGTAGGAGATTCTGAGAAGTCGATTCCCAAGTCACACACAGGCATAGCCATGCCACATGGCAAGCTAGCAACTACATGTAGTTTAGACCAAAGAATCTTGGAGAATAAAGTCTAGACTAGAATATCTATCATACAAAGATAGGGATTTGGCCGCCTGCATAATGATTAGCTTTACACTACTTTAGGGAAGCACTGATCAGGTACAATGTGTACCACAGGGGTAATTTAAAAATTTATAAAAACCACACTAAGAAAAAGAAATTGGCAAAATTAACTTTAATAATGTATTTTTTGTAGCCCAATATATCCCAAATATTATCATTTTGATATGTAATTGGTGCAAAACATTTTTGAGGTATTTCATATTATTTTTTCATACTAAGCCTTCGAAATCCAATCTGTATTTTATACTAACAGCACATCTCAATTCCAGCCAGCCACATTTTAAGTGCATAACAGTCACTGGCGACTAGTGGCTACTGTATTGTACAGAGTGGTTCTATAGAAACATGGTTAAGCTTACAGTAATGTGTGCAAAAGAATATTTTGGCTGGTAGACACAAAAGCTGATTAAGAGAAGAAAGAAATTCTTCACTTCACTGAGTACGGGGGGAAGAAAGACTGTACGGTTACACACCAAAACCTACCTACACACTGTGACTATTGTGTGGGTATTAGAGAAGTAGCAGAGAGTTAGGAAGAAAAACTATCTGTTCCCTGAAAAATGGAAAAACATAGGCAGGTGAACACCATATATACTATACAAGAAGTTCTTTTCTAAAGAAATTCTTTTTTTTTTTAAGTAGGAGCCTCACTGTGTCGCCCAGGCTGGAGTGCAGTGGTGAGCTCACAGCCACCACAGCCTTGACCTACTGGGCTCAAGCGATCCTTCCACTTCAGCCATCTAAGTAGCTGGAAACACAGGCCTGAATCACCATGTCCAGCTAATTTTTTTAAAAAATTATTCATTTTGGAGACAAGGTCTCACCAGGTTGCCCAGGCTGGTCTCAAACCTTGGGCTCAGGCAATCCTCTTGCCTCGGCCTCCCAAAATGCTGGGATTTATAGGCATGAGCCACAAAGCCGGGTCAGGAATAAATTCTTATTTAAAAAATCACAGAAAAAAAATGTATGCTGTATCAAGTAGCAACTTAACTTTGAACCTTTAGAGTATCACAAAATATAAGCACTGATAATCTTCTTAAAAACAGTTTATCCTGTTACTGTAGAAATCTAGGAATGTGAGTGCCTTTAGGGGTTTATAATGGGACTTTTGCCCAACATCTTAATTTTATCATAATAAGGTCTTTTTACACTCATATGCCTTGGTAGTAAACTTCGTAAATTAATTTATAAGTAACAAATCATTATTTTTATAATATAAAAAATGCTGCCCTAAATGACATCCTTGGAGCTGAAAGATGCATCTAATCAACCTCTTTAGAAGAGTTTATATTACTAGCAGAGAATGTCTTAAGCTCTAGGAAGAATCTTTGAAATGCTACTCTATCAGAATAATGAAGGTTAAATAATAGTGGGGGGAACAATCCTCTACTGTTTTTCGTATTAAAAAATAAAATAAGGAATATTCTTATTACTGAAATAGTGTTTTCCTCCACCCAATTCCATTTTGATACAAATTTCTGACTAATTTTTGTATATAGGATTAAAATAGATTCAATTTTCAAATAAGAAAAATGTGACTTTTATAGATGAATATACATATTTTTACCAAAGTATCATTTCAAATAAAATCACTATATAGAAAATAAATAAACTGATCAACTGAACCACTTATATACTTCTAAGAGAATATAATGTAACAATATATAAATACTACTGTATATATTCCATTAATTCTGGTAACCATAAATACCACTACATTTTTAAAACATGAGAAGTTTTTAAAAGGTGCAAATGAAATGCAGAATTTGAAATTAACTTCTATATTTTATCATCCAAAATAATTTAACAGGAAGCTTTTAACTAAAAAACTGTATGTCAAAGAAAAAGTAATTAGCACAAGTAAAGTTTCTTAGATTGTCAGAAAGTTCCCATAAGCAATTTTTCAGTGATGGAGAATATCAGTAACAGTGCTCAGGTCTTTACTTTTCAATAAAGGAAGTAACTGCAACTTTTCACTGCATAAGATGGTGGCGTTACCCAGAGAAGGCCAAGTGAAGCCAATAAAAACATAGTTTGAGAAGTCAATTTTGTAACAAAACACAATAAACTCTGAAAAGTCAAGGGAAGGTTTCATTTAGGGTTTTACTATTTTGAATAAAAAAATGTACTTTCATCTCTCCATTTTTCTGTTAAGTGAAAAATTACTAGATCAGGACTAGATTTATAAATTGTTTATTTTATTTTTCACTGCATACCCTTTAAAAAAATCTATGACTGTATTCATTGAAAGATGCTAGGCCAGGCTCGGTGGCTCAGCCTGTAATCCTAGTACTTTGGGAGGCTGAGGTGAGTGGACTGCCTGAGCCTGTCTGTGGGTTCGAGACTAGCCTGAGCAACTTGGTGACACCTCGTCTCTACAATAAAATCAAAAATTAGCCAGGCGCAGTAGCATGCACCTGTAATTCCGGTTCCTTGAAAGGCTGAGGTGGAAAGATCGCCTGAGCCCAGCAGGTCGACGCTGGGGTGGCCGTGAGTGTGCCACTGCACCCCAGCCTGGGCGACAGAGTGAGATTCCAACTCCAAAAAAAAAGAAAGAGCTAGGGCACTATCACATTGTTTGGTAACTGACACATAATTGCAAAAAAAATCACTTACCATGTCTTTCCTATAAGAACTGTACCTCAGGGTTGTTGATGAAATAGTTATCCCAGGCAACAAATGAAGAAAGAATGCTAAAATATTGCCAGTTTGCAATACCTAATGAAATAAAGCATCTAAGCAATGCTCATCAGTGGATATGAAGATGAGTGGAAGATCCAGACATATTAAATGCTTCATAATGAAAGTATACAACCCTTCCTAAAAAGTGTTCTTACTAACCAACCAACAAACCTGAATATGACCCCAAAATGTAAGAAAAAAGACAACACACAGATGCAATCAGTAAAATCCAGACTACAGAAATCAATCAACTGCAACGCATAGCCTATATTTGGATCCTAGTTCAAAAAACTGTCACCAAAATTATGAGACTCGAAAATTTAAAGACTGCCTGGATTTCTGATGACATATTAACTATGTCTATATGATTTTATATACATGATTACATATATTATAAAACTATATATTTTCTTAAGTGTGACAACTGGAGTATTCATAAGCAAAATGATTTTTTTGCTTCAAAAAAATTCTAAGGTGGGGACAAAGTGTAAGGGTACAAATGGATCCATTTATATTATTCTCTGCACAAATTATCTTGAAATTTTCAAAAAAATTTAAAAAATAAAATGCAAATACAAAAAAGTAAGTCTATAAATGTCACTTATCTGTAATGCAGATAGAGTCCTCTTAATCGGGAACAAAGACAAAACTGTACTGCTAACAACAAGCTTTAGACCTTATATATATTCTAATGACAGTGAAAGCATACCTTCACAATATATGGCAAGGAATGTTTATAAAATGTGTAAAGGATAATCATAAGTCAAACCAATCTTTAAGTATGATAAGTATCCATTTGAAAGAATTATTTTAAATTTTTGTCAATGAAATAAGATGTCAAATCCTACAGGAAACAGTATTAATTATTTTGCTGTATTTAATAAAGAACAATCTGAATAGCTGACAGAATTCAGATAATTGGAAGAAAATCTCATGTGCTTCATAATAATTTTGCATTCAAGGGTCCATGATCATCATAATAGCTAAAAATAATTTCAAAACTTTTTAATCAAAGTCTACCACACCAAGTAGTGCTATTGACTTGTTTAGCACAGATTTTTATTATAATGAATGATGTATAGTATTTAAATCAAGAAAAGACTATTGATCCCAAAGACCCACACTTCTTTACCTTCCCACTCCCCACCTCACTGGCAATGGACAAAGCTTAGGCTAATAAAATGCCTTTATAATGCATAGGAAATTCCTTTAAGTACCCCTTATTGAGAATGTCTTGCTCAACAACATTCTCAGTGAAGTTTTTTGAAGTTGAAGTAATCACTTTGAAGTAAATCACCCTTTCAATTTTGGATTGAAAGGGGAGGGGAATAGCTTTTAGGCTTTTCTTTCCTTAATGTGACTATTTCCACAGATGGCTCCCAATGAAAATTAATGAACTAACTTAGCCTTACAGGAAATGCCATTTAGAAGGACAAGAATTATAGCTAGAGAACAGATCCTGTAATCAAAATAACAGAATTATTATTTATATACCTTATCAACTGAGAAATTTATGTTTTCACATAATTTTTAAAGTGGTATTAAGCAAAAATTATTATTTTCTAAATCAGGAGAGAAGACAACCAAGAGGCAAAGAACTTTGATTTGTATTTAATGTTTAACATTATTAAACTTAAAAATGTCTTAGAGACCTAGCATTGGAAATATATTAAAAACTAAAACAAAAACAATATTCTTAGAAGTTTTGTTTAGTCCTTACCTGCTATATTAGAAAACAGCCAACTGACATTTATCAAAGATCCTTTGCTTATTTGAGACTATATTAATAGCATGGGTCCCTTAGAAATTCCCAAGTTAGGAAAAACAAAACATTGATCATATATTTAAAAACAATGTAACTGAAATACTGAATACATAAAAATATATAATTCTATCATGATATGAGAGACAGTAGAGCTGGGGCTTGTACCCCTGGAGGGGTAGTACCAACTCCAATACATATTACCAATACCAATACATAATACCAATTTCTTACTCTGAAAATTAGTGATTAAGATATTAAGTGCTAGCCGGCTTGGTGGCTCAGCCTGTAATCCCGCGCCTTGGGAGGCTGAGGTGAATGGATTGCCTGAGCCCGTGGGTTCAAGACCCGCCTGGGCAACTTGGTGAGACCTCATCTCTACAATAAATCAAAAAACTAGCTGGGCGTGGTAGTGCGCGCCTGTAGTTCCAGCTACTTGGAAGGCTGAGGTGGAAGGATCGCCGGAGCCCAGCAGGTCAAGGTTGCGGTGGCCAGGAGCGGCCACTGCACTCCAGTCTGGGCAACAGAGTGAGACTCCAACTCAAAAAAAAAAAAAAAAAAAAAAGATATTAAGTACTTATCTTGCCTTTTCAGAAGGGACTGTAATTCATTCCTAATTGATAAGAAAAAGTATTTCTTTACAAAAGATGTCAACTAATATTCTTACTTCTACCTTGGATTTCCTTTGAACTTTTCCATTTACTTTAAAACTTCCCTCTTAATGCTGAGTCTCACTGATCTCCTTATTCATATACGTCAAGCACTATTCTAGTCAAGAAATCTATGTTACTTCCTAAAACATAACTGTTATATAATTATTTCTTCTATAACTTTTACTTGTTTTTTTCTCAACTTACAAAATGATTCAAATGTACAGAAAAGTTTTAAAAAATGCAAGACTGTTCACCTATACACACACCACCTAGATTAGCTGGCAAAAGAATGCCAGCTAATATGTAGAAGGAAGAACAATATGAGAAAATCATGTGGAATCTCCAATCTAATAATGATTCAGACAAAGACAATTATAGGTTGCTAAAACCATTATGTGAGAGATTGCTAGACAACAAAGATACTCACACAGTGCCAAGTGTCACCTCATTGACTACTTGCTAATTATAAAGAGGAAAGATTACTTTTATGTTGGAGATGGAATCACCAGTTGTGAGACAACCTGACATCATGTGCCTCCTAACAGGATGCTCTATAAAATATGTCATCATCCATAAAATATTCTCATAAAAATGTTTAAAATTAATATAATCAAGCCTCTAGACCTCATTTACAGTTTAGAAGAACTACAGAGCATGCATAATCCTAGAATAGTCTTAGACTGAAGACATCAACTAACTGGACATTTTGGGACAACAGAAAAATGTGAATATGGACTGGATACTAGATGATGTAAGAAAATTATGTTTAATTTTCTTAGCTGTGATAATGGTACTGTAGTTATATATATATGAAAGGCCTCTATTTTTAAGAGTTGCATGTTGAAATATTCAGGAATGAAGTGTCATAATGTTGGAGTCTTATGTTCAAAAGTATCAGCAAAAAATATAGATTAAGAGATAATGCAATGATGACAACATTAACTGTTGAATCTAGGTGGTGTGTATATGAGTGATCATTATTGCATTTTTTCAACTTTTCTATACATTTGAATCATTTTATAAGTTGAAAAAAATTCATAGAAGAATTATGTAACAGTCATGTGTAAGGAAATAATAAATATATTTCTTGACTAAGATAGTGCTTGGCATATTTGAATAAGGAGATCAGTGACACTCACCATTAAGTGGGAAGTTTTCAGGAAAATAGAAAGGTTCAAAGAAAATCTGAGGTAGAAGTAGGACTTGCAAAGAGAAAAGTTTCTACAGAGGAAAAGACGTACTTTAGAAAATTAAGATGGCAGTATTGCAAAGTTTGAAAACAGAAGACTTTGCCATCAGTTTCATCTCTGAGATCAGCAATTAAATTATATTTATGTATTACATATGTAGTAATAGTAAATATCTCTTCCCAACCATAACTCTTACTTCATGTTTTAATTTTAAAGTTCTCTTGTGTACCCTAGACAAAAGTCATGTGCAACAGGAGGGATAACTAAGTCATCAGTCCTCCAGGTTACATATAGCCCATGTTGTCTCCAAGTCAAAGGCCAAGTCTATACAATTTATTAGATTAATAATTTTACTGTGAATATGAAACAGTCAACTGTGGGGCAACCCCTGGAATTTCTAAGTTTGCTGATTTCAGTCACCTTAACAATGGCACTAATTGACTAGGATCCCATCAGTAGCCTGGCCATCATCTTTGTAGTCATTAAAAAAAAAAAAAATCAATTAAAGAAGGCCAATTTATTCAGGCCATGTAAACACTGTCAGCACTTTTCTGAAATTAGATCTTTGTTATCAGACAGAAAATACAGATGCACAGACTACAATAACATAGGAGTTTTATTATAAATCTCCTCTTAATTTTAAATGGTAATGATCAATACACATAAAAGAGCCATTGCCCATAGGTTTACTGTGGCTTCATGCTCAAAACTTCATCTTTAGAACGATTTTTTACTTTCAAAACTGATTCTGCATGCATACAGAGATACAAAAAAGTCAAATTTTGCCTTCCAAATCTAGTCTAGTAGTATGTCTGTAGCTATGAATTTTAATCTATTTTTTTCCTACCCATTAGGAAAAGGGTATACCATAAATTTTTCCTTATTAGTTTGGCAAGTTCTATCTAATCTCTGAGCCTATTTTTTCACTTGTAAAATAGAAAAAAAAAAAAATGCCCCTAAAACAGGGCTGCCACACTTGCTCTACCTACTTTAAAGGGCTTGAGATAAAGCTGAGTTGAGTACCTTGAAGCCTATCTTCAAATAAAACAAATGATTTTAAACATATTATTTGTTTAGATTAATTTTAATTTGGTTTATGACTATATTTTATGATACAACATGCAGGAAAAAAGTTGGTAGGATTCCATTTTTACTACCTAGCTATCTAGTAAAACACAAATTAGACATAATCACATACACAGAACTCTTGCCAAAAATATTTAAGCTTAACTTAGTGAAACAATTAGCCTCATGTAGATTTGGAGACATTCTAAGAAGAAAATTAACCTGGACTTTTCAAAAAATACCAATGTCATGAAAGACATGGAAAAACACATAAAGGCAGGAGGTGAATGGCCAAAAAAAAAAAAAATGATGTGTTGACCAGATGAAATCAAGATTCTTAATGAGGTCCTAATCAAACAACAAGAACATTAGGAGGAACACTGTTGGGACAATTAGGGCAATTTGTTCTGTATATTAGCTAATAATGTATCGACAAGTCATATCTTGAGTTTGATAGCAATGCTATGGTTATGAAAAAATGTCCTTGGTTTTAGAAGAAATATACTGAAATATTCAGGGAAGAAATATTACACTGTTTGCAACAATTTTCAAATGGTTCAGAAAAAAAATTAACTAGAGAGAAAGCAAATATGGCAAAAGGTTAATGATAGCCAAGAACCTAGGTAAAGGGTATACAAGTGTTCATTATTCTATTTAAACTTTTGCGTACATTTGAAATTTTCAAAAGAGACTAAGTAAGGTGTGGAAGAGTGGGAGGAAAGGGGACACTGCAGAAACAACAAAATAAAAAGGTGGCAACTAATGAAAAAAGGATGTTAACCTTTCATTAATAAAATAATAATTTCAAAAAGCTAATTTTTAAACCAAAATAAGTTCATTAAGTTATAATGTTGAAGTGTTTCATTAGTCTTTATTTATTATTTCATTAGTCTTTCTAATAAACAAAACAGTAAAATTAGGCAAACTTAATTATATAATAAAGGGTTCATTAAAGGATTTCTTTTAAGCAAAAAGCAGTGTAATTTCTAAAAAGCTGAATAGACATAGATAATGTTATTATGGGAAAAGATCATGAATATAAACTCAAGTTCTTATAAATTAGTAGATCATTACCCACATGTTTTCAGTAATACAACTATTATATAAACAAACATACAACTTTACATTTCTCTCTAAAAAGAAATTTCAAAGGCAAAGAGCACAGATGTGGTGACCCATATTTTATCATAAACTTCAACTACTCCAAAGGTAGGCAAAGGAAAACAACTAGAAATAATTAGGTGTAGTACATAGGCAAAAACCATTATATCTTGCTCTAGAAATGCCATTGTTCTAATGTAAGAATGCTATAAAAAGTGGAGAAAGAAAAATCCTCTAATCAACACTAGACTTGGATAATAGATGAAGATAAATTCAAGATAGTGAAATTGAAAAAACTAAGTCTGTCTTATACGGAAAAGTTTTCCTGCTTTTAGTTGAAAAAATGGTAGCTAAATTTCAATATTATACTTTGTACCAAACCAGTATATATATACAGATATATAATTTTTTACCCAACATTCTTTGTATCAAACCAGTAGGGTATGTATGTAATTGATAGATTCTCTAGGCGATGTAGTACTACTTTTTAAGTGCAGCATAAGCACTTGACTATTCTAAATAGACTGTCAGGCTTTCCTGTTCTGACAGAAGGTTAGACAATTGCCCATCAATCCCATAAGAAACCATAAAGTACAGTTGGAAATATCTTTTTATGGATTCATTTGAATGCTAACTAGAAAAAGCATCACTGTAACATGAGCTAACCATTTATATTTGTATAATCTCTTAAATAAATTCATGAAAATTTTAAATATTCTGTTATAGTGGAGTTACATTCTATGCTTTAAAACCTATTTACTAGTGAGGCCCAGACTTTATCTGTACAATGACCATTTGTACACCTACCCTGAATTGTACCCCACATCTTTAAGATAAAATAAAATAAAACCTATTTACTGGTATAAAGTTCTAATACTATGCTTTCCCAGGAAATATGCATTATTTCCTTTCATGGATAAGCTCTGTAATGGAAAGAAAAAATAAGAGCAAATTAAATTATCTTTATGAACTAACCAGTTTTTACCAATGCTGCTTTTTTCTTTATAAGATAGCAACAAAGTGAACAGCAGGGACAAGAACAAATTGCATGAAATGTTGTATGTTTATTTTCAAAATGGCATTTCATTTACCTTGTTAATGGGCACTACCAAAGTTGGTTCCACTTTAGCTTCAATTTCTTCTGGACTGTAGAAACAATAGAGTTTACCTCCTCTCAAAACACAATACAGCCTTCTCCAACTAATCAGACCTTCTATCATTTGCTAGGAAAAAAAAAACCAAGAAACTATTAATTTAAAGTCATTAGTACTGTAATTCTATATTCATCAAAATACTTAAGTTATCAGAGTTAAATTAGTTACCTAGAACTTTTAAAATATGATAGAATTACCTATTAATTTGCTATGTAAGTCTAATTGCCCAAATCCAAAAAGAAGTTAATATCAGAGAAGAAAAGTTTGAAATTATCAAAAGCATTAAGAAAAGTGGAGATAATGATCACCACCTTTTACACACATAAAATCATAAATCAATGCAGTCTTAGAAAAGCTAGTCTATTAAAAACTAGTGCTTAGAATTCCATAGCAATTTATCATATGACTCAGGAAAATTATAAAAATAACTCTGTGTTCAAAATATAATATTCCCTTACTGTTCTCAGAGCACTGGAAAATGTTGACTACCCTGTAAGAATGCAAATTTTCTTTCTTCCTAATGGAATCTTTCAGAAAAAGCTATTGATTCATTGAAGCCCACAATTAATTATTTACTGAATATAAATAACTATGGTTATAAATAAATCAGGAGTAGGTGGCACAGAGGCAGCTTTGGAAGCTCGGAGGCCCAAACTGTGCCAAAAGCTGTCTGCCAGAAAGACCTTTATGTGAAAGGTGTTGAACAGCCCTCATCAGTTTCCACAAGTAGTCCTCTCTGTTGCTGATTATCCCATTGCTGCTATTAATGAAGCAGACAAGCATGGAGAACTAGCGCCTTAGCCATCAGCGCTGCATGAAACCCCTCCTCTTGCCATTCTTTTCACCCCCTGTAGCCCCCCACAGTTTACATGTGATAACATTTAGAAAACTGACATTTTAAAAAAGGACTTAAAAAATACCTCTTGATATTAGAAGGTCAAACAACTGCCAGTATATTAAGATTTAAATTGGAGCTACGACTGTGATAGGATATTGAAAATCCTCTAACCTGCTGATTAAGAAATCCTGCAAGTGCATCCTCAGCCATACAAGCTGGCTGGGCAACTAGACGGCAGCACATGTTGCCATATAGGGGAAGCCAAAATGAAGACTCCTCTATTTAAAGGAGAAAGAAAAAAAATCAAGTTATAAATATGTTTATTTAAGGTCATTGTACAGTTTTCTTTTTACAACTCTTTTTGCTTTATATAAGAACATTTAAAAATTATTTTTATGTAAAAATTCATCCTATTCAAATACCAGTACCATATTTAGTAATAACATCAAACGTGAGAAGAGAAAGGACAGCAAAGAAGTCTGACAGTTTATAGCATGCTATCACCTGGAATAAACACGAACTGTTTCTTCTCTTGATCTTGTTTGATCTTAAAGTAATTATTTAATAGAAGTTGCTTAGAGAATATAAGTAACCTCATTTAATATAAAAATACTCTAATGAAGTGATTTCTGTCTGTCAAATTCTACTTTTTGCTCTGATTTTTATTATAGTAACTAGCAAGGTGATCCTCTGAATAAAACATTATTTCAGAGAACACTTAAGAAAAATTAATCAACATTTTTGCCCTTCCTCCTTCCCTTCTCTTACTGAACAATTCAGTCATAAAGCCATTAAGTGGAGTCCCTAACATGGGCATCAGTGACAGGGGCAGGAGCAGAAGTTGAGGTATGCTTGGACTGGGTGATGCAGCCAGGCAGAAGGGTGAGTAGGAGGGCCGCAAGATATGTCAGTGCCTGAATGAGCTGAGAAAGCAATCAGAGAGAAGCAAAGCCTACACTGGGGAATCTGCCCTAAGCAAGCAGTGTAAGGGGAATGTCCCTGTGGAAGGTAGCCTGAGATAGGGGTATTAGAGCCCAAGGGAGATCTCTACTTAGGGGATGGCCTGGTGTGGGAAGTTAGGGCCCAAGCAGAGTAAAGAGGGCCCCTATATGGGGTGTCTGCTTGATGTGAGGGGTCAGAATCCAGGAAGAATAGGCAGTGTCTCTGTTTGGGGGCAGCCCAGACATAGGAGTCAAGAGTCTGAAAGCACTGAGGAAGCCATCCACACATGGGGTGACTCAGCAGTGTGGTAGAGCCCAAGTCAAGTAAAAAGGGCATCCAGGGTTCCTTGGAGAAATGGATGAGATGAAGTATCCTGATTTGCCATAAAGCAAGGAAGTGCTCAAAGAATGATGCAGATGTGTCTTAAATGGGCTCCCATTGGTCAAACTGGCGACAATTTGAATCAAAATAAACAATATTAACAGATTATGATGTACTATATAAAAGAGAAAAACATGAGTCCATATTGAGATAAATAAAGGAATAAAAAATTGAAAGTCTAGTAAGAAATAGTAGGCAGTTGAACCTTGAACACCACAGGTTTGAACTGCATGGGTTCCCTTATATGCTGATTTTTCTGCCTCTCTTGAGACAGCAAGGTAAGGATGAAGACTTTTATGATGATCCACTTCCACTTAATGAATAAATATATTTTTTCAACTCATTTGCAATCGCTGATGTGAATTTAGGTCATTCCAAATTATTCCTGGTTGCTGTTGACATGAATTTACGTCTTTGCAAATTCTGTTTCTGAATGCTGCCATGTTGTCATATGTATGTGTTATATTTTGCTTGAAAATGAATAGAGAGGCAAGGAGAAAGTTAATTGAGATAATTATCTGATATTGACTGCACAATGTTGTTATTGATTTACGTAGTTGGTAAAAATTGCAAGTTGGTCATTATTTTGTTGCGATTAGTGTTGTATACTTGTATTTTGATATTTTAGGGTTTTCATACTTCAACGTTAAAAAGAAATAATTTACCATAATTATGAAAACTGAATAAATATATGCTGATGAGATTTCCAAGGTCGAAGGTGAATTCAGTGACCCTAATAGTGTTAGATAGATAGTGATATAATGATGCAATATAAATGAAAAACTCAATATAATCTGAATAAAAATACAAAGTACAGAATGCTAGTCAGAACGGTCTGAGTCAAATACTGGATATGTCTGCAACTTTCAGCTGTATTGTGAAAAAGGTGACAATTTAGAAAAGACCATTTCACTTGTGCTTAATGACAGAAATTTGTGGCAATTAGCTCCAGGTTTTGTTTTTTTTAATTTTCACTCACTCTCAGTATCAGGAAAGTGAAAAATTTGCTGACTGCGAATGTGTTAATAACATTTTCTTTTCTGTGGCTTACTTTACTGTAATACACATAACATACAAAATATGTGCTAACAAACTTTGTTATCAGTCAGGCTTCCAGTCAACAGTACGTTATTAGTAGTTAAGTTTTGGGAGACTCAAAAGTAATATGTAAGTTTTTGACTGTGTGTGGGTTGGCACCCCTATGCCTCCTGTTGTTCAGGGATTAACTGTACTTATTAGGTTGATGCATAAGTTCATAGCGTTGGCTTTTGCCATGGCAACACTGCGGTTTTGGGAATTGATCATTTGTCATTTGGAGTGACAGTGTTGTGCTTGTAATTATGCCTTGCATTTCGCAGATTTGAAGAAAGTCAATGCTATTTGTAGGCTAAAGAAGATGGAGTGTCAATTAGAAAAAACCAAACACTTCCAACATAAACTTCTGTTTGAGTCAACAAAGGAGTAAAGGCAGCAGAGGCAGCTCGAAACATTTGTGCTGTGTACAGGGAGAATACCTTCGGGAAAAGCATGTTAAGAAAATGGTTTTGTTGTTTCAAAGAGGGCCACTTTGATCTGAGTGATTCTCCACATTCAGGAAGATGATTAGACTTTGATGAAGACCATTTAAATGCCTTAATCCATGATGATCCATGTCAGTCAACCCAAGAATTGCAAATGTAATAAACTGTGACCAGTCAACTATGGTGTGACATTTGCATTCTATGGGCAAGTGAAAAACGCTACTAACTTATGCATCAACACAAGAGCTTCAAGGTACTGCCCTCTTACCACAAAATACAATCCCCCCAAAAACTGGAATTACTTTTTGGAAGGGTGGGTCCCTTGTAATATAGTCTTTTCCCACTAGGTAAGTGATGTACAAACATATCAGCATCTGTGTACCAGTTAGCTTTGTTGTAAGAGCTGTGTTTGGCCTCAGAGAATTTTTGTTGGAGATTCTTTCAACATGTTTCATGATGGGTGATTTACAAGCACACTTGCCCACAATGCCCTGAGTGTTCAGCAATTTTTGGCCAAAAATGGCATGATCCTCATGCCTCACCTTCCCTATTCACTGGATCCCACTCCAGCGACTTTGTTGTTTCTCCAGATGAAAAAAGTCCTCAAAAGAAAATGTTCTGCAGATGTGAAAGAATTGAATCAAAAAACAGCAGAAACACTGAAATGCATCAAAATTGACAAGTTCAAAAACTTTAGAGCAGTGGAAAAAGTGCCTTGATAGGTGCTGCATCAAACTGAGTACTTGAAGATGACTGAAGTTTAAACATGTAAAAATAAATATGCAATTTTTTATAAATAAATTCTGGGTTTTGGGGGGTCCTCCCTTGTATGTAGTAATTTCAAAGAGAAAACAAAATAGTAACCTTATAGTAGAGAAGCTTGGGAGACACCACTTTATTTATTTATTTATTTATTTTGAGTTGGAGTCTCACTCTGTCACCCAGGTTGGAGTGCAGTGGCATGCTCCCAGCCACCGCAGCCTTGACCTGCTCGGCGCCCGCGATCCTTCCACCTCAGCCTTCCAAGTAGCCAGAACTACAGGCACGTGCTACCACGTCCAGCTAAATTTTTTTTATTTATTGTAGAGACGAGGTCTCACCATGTTGCCCAGGCTGGTCTTGAACCCGCGAGCTCAGGCAATCCTCTTGCCTCAGTCTCCCAAAGTGCCGGAATTATAGGCTTGCACCTATAATTGGGAGACACCACTTTAAATAAGTTATCAAAGTGAATGTCATTAGTAATGAGATGAAATCAACAATTCACCACCTGATAGGTTGCAATAAGAATGCAGCATCACTTTTGTAATATTTCTGCCAGAGAGTCATATCCTGACTCTTATCCCAAGAAAATATCAGACTAACCCAAATTTAAGGGAACTAAAACAAAATCACTGACTATAATCTTTAAAAATGTCAAGGTCAAAAAAGTGAAAGAAAGACTAAAGAATGAGTCCAGATTGAAGAAAAATTTTTTTAAAAGCATTATCATTAAATGCAAAGGGTGATTCTGCACTGGATCTTTGCTTTAAAGAATATTATTGGGACAACAGGCAACACTTGGAGTCTGAGAATTAGATGGTAGTAATGTATTAATATTCATTCCCTGAACTGGAGAGTTATGGTGATGCAGGTGAATAATCTGATAGTAGGAATATGTATTAGCAAATTTGGGAGGTAACAGATATCATGTAAGCAACTTGATCTCATATTATTTGGGTGGAGTGGGGTGGTGGGGGAGATTTTGACACTCAACTGAGGTGCAGTGTTGAGTGCCTGTAGTCCCAGCTACTTGGGAAGCTGAGGTGGGAGGGCTTCTTGAGCCCACGAATTCCAGGCTAGGCTGGGTAACATTGATATCTGGCTCTAAAAAAAACAAACAAACAAAAATTTTGCAACTTTTCTATAAGTATGTTTAAAAATGTTTTTTCAAAAATACATTAAGACATTTCTTTAATGTAGCACACAGGTACACATCTAGCCTTCATATCTGTAGGGAGGAGAGCATTGCATAATTTATTCTATGCATCAGAGTATAAATAAAAACCTAACATATAGCCCATAGTTCACACTGAAACCACACAAAAATGATTTTTAAAGTTTTCACTGTACTCTACTGGTAGTGCCTACAAAATGGCTAGCCATTGCCTGTAACTATTATTTACCTAAAAGTTATAGTTACTCTTAAAAAAAAGTTTTTTGGTAAAAGTGCAATTATTTAATACAGAGGATGCTAAAAAATGTATGCATTTTAAGAAAGGAAAAACTGTATTAAAATTGTAATACTCAATATACACAATAGCAAAAGGTGAATACAAGTTACATTTGACTTCTGCAGTTACAAGAGGTGCTCAAAGTGGTTACCATCAGCATCCGGACACTTCTGATTATGGTGAACTAAAAGGAAGGATTGCCAGAGCCCAGCAGGTCGAGGCTGCAGTGGCCGGGAGCGGCCACCGCACTCCAGTCTGGGTGACGGAGTGAGACTCCAACTCAAAAAAAAAAAAGTTATACGTAGATAACATCTTAAAATGTGTATACATTTTTTGGCAACCCCACATATAGATGCAAGGAAGTCAATGTTTGGTACATCAGTTAAAGGAACAGGAACAGCCTAAATGAAAAGTATTAAGCAAAACAAAAGAGTATTAAATAACTTACCTATCCAACATTCTACTACAGAATAGCAGCAACAATTGTTCTGAGACTATTAAAATCTTTTTTATTAATGCCTTTTAAAAGCTGCTATCTTTTAGAAATAAAGAGTGTGACCTGGGAGAAATAAATGCAAATACAATACATGCAATGACTCCAAAATGCAAACATAAATAAGAGCTGCCTTTCCTAAACTAACCAGAAAATGAAATAAAAATTATATAAAAGCATATATCTGAATAATATATCTGAAATCAACTTTGTGACTTATAAAGTTTGAAATCAAATTTCTTTATACAGGCAGTCTCAGATTTATGAATGATTTATATTCTAAATATCTGTTAGTTGTTTTTAAGTTAGAATGCACTACCTAAAGAAACAGAATAAGTGATGATTAGATTCTCAGATTAGTCCATAAAGTTTGTGCAATCAATAATGTATCTGGAACTGAAATATCACATGTATCAATATGTTTCTCTGATAAAATAAATTCAGATTTTATGGCATGCCAGGAAAAATAATTCGTTCCTGACTCGAAAAGGAATATTGGATGTAAAATTCCTTGCTCCATAGCCTGCTTGCCACATATCCAGCAATCAGCTGTTACTTCTAACTTTGGTTTCTTTACAGCTCGAGTATCGTGAAATAAAATGTCAAGTCATAGTTTCTCTACTCTCCTGACAAGAAATATAGCACCAAAACTAGACACTTAACCTATCCATTACTTTCCCATTTAAAAAAATATCACTTATCTTAAATATCGTGGTTGTTATGAAACCCAAATAAAATAATGTGTATATGACATTTATCATTGTATCAGGCACACAATAGATGTTTCTCATAATTTCATATCCAAGGAAGTCTCACTCCCTAAACCACACCTTTTCCATTTTTCAGTGCTGCCTCTCAGTCCTTGTGCAACACATTAATCAAAATACTGAATTCTTCTTTTCTAACCAAGTGAGGTATTAGGACAAAGTGAAATGAAGCAGGAATAAAAAAGCAGCTTGACTTTTCATCAAAGATTTTTATCTAATTCATCCATAGTTTCAAATAAGGAACAGAAAGGAGTTTTAAAAATGACAACAATAAAGACAAAACACAAGCAGGAGAAAGAATCCAGATAATATCTCAGTTCCATGTGAGTCATCTTCACAATGTGGTTTCATAATCTTATCAAAAGTATAAAAATTGCCTAATGACAAATAAAAACCTTAAAACATCATTTGGATTGTTTCCTTCAATAACAAGAACAATTAAATTGAGTTATACTTTTTAAAAACCTTGTATCTCTTTTTGATTTTACAGTATTTGGTGGACACTGGTATAACTTCATTTAGAAAAATTCACTAATATGTTAACATAAAGATTTATATTAATGAATAAATTAGAGGGGACTTTTTCTGTATAAAATTTTGTTGCTTTTCATGTTTTCTTCTTTTTCAAACTATAACTCATTTACAAAATTTGAATTTACACACACTTTCAGAAATATAACTATTCCATAAAAAAGAGGCTTATAGTTTGGTGTTTCTTAAAATGTGTTCTATGTGTGGAATCTACATGTTCCAATGTCAACAGTTTCTGGGTTTTACTGTTTTATGTAAAGGTCTTTTTACGCAGGCACTCTGTTTCTCTTGAGAGAGAACTATACCACACAGCTTCCATGCTTACTTGCTTACAAATATTTTGTTAAAGGAGAATCTAGCAATATCACACAGAACACTGAAGGTGACTGAGGAATTACTGCTGAAACTGATGCTCCCTTTATAAATTTTATTTCTTTCCACTACTTTCATCAATTTCATTATCTTAACACATCATAGTATTTTGTTCTTTGAGTACTGTAATAATAATAATGCCTGACAGCAAAGCAGAAAGATCACAGCCTGTTCTGGACTGTTGGAAGTCTGGCTAGTTTCATGATCTAGCATGTTACCTATCTAAGCTGCATTTGGCTCATCTGTAAACTGTAAATGACAATAATATAAGAAACTAGTGAAGGCCACAGAATTATCCAGTGGTAGAACTAGAATATGAATCCAAGGTCTATGCCTCCAGAGTCCCCACTATTAGGCACTTCATAAAAGAAGACATACAAGCCGCCAACAGATACATGAAAAAATGCTCAGTCTCACTAGTCATCAAAGAAATACAAATTAAAACCTGAGACACCACTTAACTCTAGCCAGGATGACCATCATCAATAACTCAAAAAACAACAGATGCTGGAGACAATGCAGGAAAAGGGAACACTTCTACGCTGTTGGTGGGAGTGTAAATTAGTACAACCTCTGTGGAAAACAGTTTGATGATTCCTAAGTAAGATCTAAAAATTGACCTTCCACATGATCCCACAATCCCCTTACTGGAATACCTGGAGGAGCTCAAATCATTCTATGAAAAAGATACTGGCACATGCACGTTTATTGCAGCATTGTTCACAATAGCAAAAACATGGAACTAACCGTGCTGCCCATCAAAAGAGGACTGGATTAAAAAAATGTACATATACACAATGGAATATTACACAGTCAAAAAGGACAAAATTATGAACTTCACAGCAACTTGGATGGACTAGAGTCTATAATACTAAATGATCTATCACAGAAACAAAAAACATGTTCTCACTTATAAGTGGACCTTGAAAAATTATCACAATACTCTAAGAAAAGGATTGTCAGTAGTGGGAAATTGCCAGGGGTGTGGGGAGGGAATTGGCAGTAGTGGGAATCTGCAGGGGGAGGGGGAGACACACCTCATCAACAAGGGTATCTGCATAATGAATATTTGTATATTTAACCCTGAATTGTACCCCACATCTTTAAAATTAAAAATTTTTTTAAATCACTCTATTATAATATTTCCCATGACTATATCTCACAGAGTTAAGAGTAACAACCACTTTAAAAATGTTTAGAACAGTTTCTGACACATTATAGGCATTGAACATATGGCAGTAATTCTAGTAATTCTACAGAACTGACATAAAATGGGATAAAGACAAATTCCATTTATCAGATTTTCTGATAAGACTGATCATGCAAATATTGTTCCAGACTTCAGGTTTGCAGTGATGGCAGGTCAGACTGCTCAGACCAATATTCCCACTGAAAACTGCAAAAATGCTGAATAAAATATAGTGTATCAAACAACAAAGAGGTAACAAGACTAAGAAATTACCATGACAAACTTGAAGATAAAGGAGAACCAGCAAAGTAATTGAGCACAGAAGCTGTATTTGTCCTAAGACCATTTAGCAATAGCAGCAAATCCAAACTTACGACTTAATGAGACTGCAAGATGGAGGAAATAAGAGAAATCAAAGTCCAGGGGCTACATAATGTAAGCAGTTTAGTTAGAGACTCTTCTCATACTAAGCTGATATCCCAAAGAGATCAGCAACAGTGCTGTGGTGAACTAGAGGTAAACCAACCCTGGTGCCCAGATTCCCATTGCCTGGGGCTGGAGATAGGGCTAGAGTTGGGAAGGATCCAGAGAAACTTAAGCATAGTCCTTGGATAAGTATTTTTTTGCTTCTGGCAGGCATCAGAAGGGACTATCATCAGTAAAATTTCAGTTAAGTGGACAAGCACATGAGAATAATCAGATATGCAAGGAATTGGACATCATGAGTGAAAACTAGTTTTTAAAAAAGACCTAGAAAGACTTAAGATGTCTGAATATTAGACAGAAATTATAAAACAACTATACTTACTCGTTTATTAGAAAGCAAAAGATAACATTAACAATGTAGGTAGGTTATAGAAAGTGACATAAAAGATTTGAAAAATCAACACTACCTCTCAGTCCTTGTGCAACACATTAATCAAAACACTTAGTTCTTTTCTAAACAAGTGAGGTATTAGGACAAAGTGAAATGAAACAGGAAATAAAAAAGCAGTTTGACTTTTCAATAAAGATTTTTATCTGAAAACATGGTAACTGAAATGAAGAGCCTAACATATGGGTTTAACAGCAGATCAGACAGAGCTACAGAGAGAATAAGGGAAATGGAAAATAGGTCACAAAAACACCCACAGAAGCACCAATGACAGACAAAAATATTTAAAAATACATCATAAAGGGTAAGAAACATGGAAGATCCAGTAAGAAAGACTAATGTAGGTTTAATAGGCATGCAGGAAGAAGAAAAACAAGGAAATAGAGCAGAGGCTGCCCTGAATAGGTGGGAGAGATTTTGTTCAAACTGATAAAACACATCGATCGGCAATGTAAATAAACTTAAGGCATCCCAAACAACATAAATAAATTCTACACCTAATTATATCATAGTGAAATTTTAGAAAACCAAAGGCAAAGGGAAAATAAAAAGAATGATTACCCTCAGAGGTGACACACAATTTTCAACAACCAATAACAGAAGCCAAGAAATAGTAACATTATAGCTTTAATATTCAAAAGAAAAAACATTAAAACTGCCAAACCTTTATATCCTATAAAAAGTATCTTCAATAACGAAGCAAAATACAGTCACCTTCAGATAAACAAAAAGAACCAAGTCTGAAACCAGCAGAACATACTAAAGGAAATTCTAAGAGTTATACTTCAAGCAGAAGGAAAATTATCCCAGATGCAAGGAAGATATGAGTAGTACATAGAAACATGTATATAAATCTAAGTATTAAATACATAAAGCATCATGTAAAATTATAAGAAAGAGAATCACAATTTATGACAATAGTGCAAAGGCTAGGGAAAAGAGTTTTACCTGTTCTAAAGTTCTTGCATTGTCTGAGAAAAATGTAAAATTATCTTTTAATTTTAGACTTTAATAAGTATGATTAATAAAATTTTTAGGGGAAATTTCTAAAAGATCAAAAAATGTACAACTTTAGTTTAAAAAACTGAAATGATAAAAGCAATCAATCTTTAAAAAGGCAAGGGAAAAAACCCTACATAACCATGGAATAGGTAGGACAAATAAAAAACAGGTTATTGTAATAGATTTAAGGCCAAATATAAAGTTATTTAATATTATATACAAAAGGACTAAAAGCTTCAGTGAAAAGAAAAAAAAATTACCAATCACAGCAAATCTGAATTTATGTTTTAATAGAGATTACAAGATTGTCAAAATAGATAAAAATTAAAATCCAATAAACTGCTGTTTGAAGAGGGATGTCTAGAACATAAAAATAAGTACAGTTTGAGGTAACAGAAAAAAAACACACAATTTAAAGATTACATACATAACAAAGGCTCAAATTATATAAAGCAAATATAGACATAACTATGGGAACTAGAAAAATCCACAATCATGGCATGAGATTTTTATCCCACCTCTTGCAGTACTGAAGATGTAGACTATAATCATAATTTCTAACAAATAATGAGCATATACAGACCACACTAATGAATAATAAAACTGACCATCCTATTGCAAGAATGAGAATAAAAAAACACAGAAGGACAAAAAGCCAATATCAGAAGTGGAAAAAGAGAAACAATGCTACTGAGGTGTAGAAATTTGATAGATATAAAAGAATTCAATGTCTATAAACTTCAAATTTTAGATCAAATGAATATCTATGAAAATACAGCTTGCTAAACAATAAAATGTTTATTTTATTGTTTGTCATACTGAACAACAAACAAAAAGCAAATCACTAAGACAACATAGTATTATTCCACCACAAGACAAAACTAAATTACATTATTTAAGGAAGCACACACAGGTAGTAAAACTTTTTCATGAAAAGAAAGCAAATACCATAGAAGTTGAGGCATATGTACACCTACGGTAACTGAGGGAAAGTGCTGGTAGCAATGTTCTATTTCTTGACGTGGAGGTGGTTATGCAGCTATTAATCTCATAATTATTTGTTAAACTATGTACTTACATTTCATAAACTTTTATTTTTAAAGTAATTTTTATTGTGAAACAAAAAATAATGGTATAGAATTATCAATCTTATCAGTACAGAGCCATCAATCTTTATAACTTTAAGTATAATATGCATATAGTATTATTTACCATGTTTTGCTTCAAAAAATAAGCATAAATAAATGATCCAAGTCAACTTCCAAACTGCCTCACCAACACTGCTCTACATTGTTCATCACAAGTAAAATTATCTGGGAGAGTGCTCATGCTACGTTTTACAACTCTTTCTGATCACCTAACATCCTTTTTCACTTTATTAGATATTTCTCTTGCATAAACTGCAACTACCACTATCATCCAGAGAGAAAAAGGTTAAGATTAATGTAGCCCTACCTTCTCTTTCTTATATTCTCTGCTTCCTACTAATAGTGGAATTGGCTTCCTTTATTTCAAATTTGAAAATAAGACAGTTCTTTAATTTTCAGTTAGAAGAGTGGAGAAGTTATTAATTCCAAGTTAAAGACAATGATTCAGAATACCCCAAACCTTTCTGTTTTCACTAAGTTAACTTCACAAACAAACCTTAGCAGAGAAAAAGGAAAAGAAACTTTTCTCCTTTGGGAAAAGGACATACACATATTTGAAAGAACCCTCACGCCTACATCACTTAAGCCAATGTCCACTTCAGGGGAACATATTACAACGAGAAGTTATCACTGCCACCACCGATGTATAGGCATAATATATGTAATAAGTAAAATATATAATGTACTCACCATTTCCATTAATAGACAGATTATGAGTCTTGAAGCTATCCTCAGCACTTTCCAAGGTTAAGGTAGTATGAGCTAGTAAATTATACTTTACACCACTAATAGTAAGAAAGAAGACATGTTTTAAACATTTTGTATGCTTCCCTACATAAAACATTTAGATGTTCAACAACAAAATAACAATCCGATTTAAAAATAGGCAAGGGACTTGAATAGACATTTCTCCAAAGGAGATACATAAATGGACAATAAAAACATGAATAGATGCTCAATGTCATTGGTCATCAGGGAAATGCAAATCAAAACCACAATTAGATACCACACCAATTAGGATGGCTACTAGTGAAATAAACAAAAAGCAGAAAATAACAAGTGTTGGCTAGGGTGTGGAGAAATTAGAACCTTTGTGCACCTGCTAGTGGGAATATAAAATGGTGCAGCCGCTGTAGAATACAATATGGTTGATCCTCAAAAAATTAAAATAAAATTACCATACGATCCAGCAATTTTACTTCTTGGTATACACACAAAAAACCAAAAGCAGGGACTCAGATAGATATTTGTACACCCATGTTCATAGCAGCATTATTCACAACAGTCAAAAGGTAAAAGAAATCCAAGGGTCCATCCAGGCATGAATAAACAAAATACTGTGTGTGTGTGTGTGTGTGTGTGTGTGTGTGTGTGTGTGTGTGTGTGTGTGTGTGTGTGTGTATAAAGAAATATTACTCAGCCTAAAAAAGGAAGAAAATTCTGACATATGTTTCAACATGGATGATCCTTAAGCATTATGCTAAGTGAAATAAGCCAGTCACAGAAAAAATACTATATGATTTTACTTTTAAGAGGTACCTTGAGTAGTGAATTTCAGAGATGGAAAGTAGAATGGTGGTTTCCAGGAGCTGGGTGGAAGGTGGAATGGGGAATTTTGTTTAACGGATACTGAATTTCAGTATGAGAAAATGAAAAAGTTTTGAAGATGAACAGCGGTGACAACTACACAACAATATGAACATACATAATGCCTCTGAACTGTATATTAAAAGGTGCTTAAAATGGTAAATTTATGTTATATGTATATTCTACCACAAAAAAATGAAAAGAAAGAAATTATAGCTGGCAGATTAGTCAATACAAGTTATTAATCAATTTAGCATGTTAATATTTATGATGTTTTGTCAATAAAATCTGCAAATTATTTGTTTTATCTCACACAAATGTTTCTCTGAAGGATCTCCATTCATTCAAGAACTATTTGCTGAACACTTAAAATGTGTCAAGTCCTATGCTAGGTGATGGGCATTTGATGGCAAACAAGATCCAGCATTATATTCTGGTGCAGGCAGGAGGGAAAAAAAAAGAGTAGGTAGAGAATAAATCAAATACCAGCATTTCCAAGTTGTGATGTAACTTTATCAACTAAAGAAGCACAGGGGAGGGGATGAAAAAAACTAAGGACCTATGTTAGACGGTAAATTAGGGAAGGTGTCTCTGAAGAAGTAACAGGAGCCCAGTCATACTAAGATCTGGTCAAGCAAGGAATGCAGGAAAACACTCCAGGCAGAGAGACAGCATGTACAGAGGGAGGGATGAAAGAAACCCAGCATTGCTGGAACACAGTGAGCAAGCAGGAAGCATGGTGCACGAGCCCTGGAAGAAGGATGAATTTAATCATATGTGTAATGGGAAGTCATGAAAAGTTGCTAAGAAGAGAAATGACAGGAGTGGATCCATATGAATTTCCCAGGACAAAGACTCTCTTCTTGACCAAACTCTAGCCAGGCTCCTCTAGATCTTCTTAATTAGGCCTCACATTGACCTACACAGGATTTAACAAAACAGTAACATTGTTTCTAACAGCTCAAGGTCGCATCTCCAGGTTGTCTTTGTCTGCCTGAGAAAACTTGAGGTGCCAAAATAATTTACTGCTTGTTCCAGTCAGCATCTGAAGATAGGGACCCTGTCTCCCAGCCTCTGTGAGAGGGTAGCAGTATAACTTCGATGAGTACCAGCTTGCAAGCCCAGACAGGTTGCACATGGACCATCTTCCTTCCTGATGTCTGGAACTCTTCACCTTCCTAACTCTGGGCTGGCTCACTGTCTTCCTATTTCCTCATTCTCCCTTTAAAATGCCCAGTAACCTCTATACAAATCAAAGTTAAGTGCCATTCATGCTGGACTCTTTTTGCTATTGCAATAGAACATTACTGATTAAAATCTGTCCTTACCACTTTAGTGTCCAGTTGTTTATCTTTGACAGAATGAATTTCTTTCTTCTGGCTATCTACTTCAAAGATCTTAGGGTATTATCTACAGTGTAAGAAAATGGAGAACATCACTAATTTCATTTTTTTCTCTTCATTATAGTCCCCATTATGGTACTTACATTAAAATAGCACTCTTGGCAAAATACCTAGGAATTCTGGTGACGAATTTCATATCCTGGAACTTTGTGGTAATAAAAAGTAAGTTTCTGTTCAGTAACAACTGTATTTTCTGTGCTAGAAATCTTAATTTTTTTCATGACCTTTCTTAGTTTTAAATTTATTTTCCAAAACAGTAAAATCTCAAAACTGGAAAAAAAAAAGTATATTTTACTTATACAAGGAACAAAGACAGACAGAGATATAGAAAAGATGATGGAGGTCGAGGCTGCGGTGGCCAGAAGCGGCCACTGCACTCCAGTCTGGGCAACAGAGTGAGACTCCAACTCAAAAAAAAAAAAAAGATTATTTCATCCATTAAATAGGGGACGCTTCGGGTAGAGTCTTTGTTGGAGACGGGGCAAGATGGCGACGGCATAGGTGAACTGGTGAGATTCTCTGAACGGACCAAGACAGCATACTGCTGAATAGACAGACTGTAAAGCAGAGGGAAAAGTGAACAAAGCCAGAAGACCCTCAAAAGGAATAACAGGTCATTGCAAAAGAGAAATAAAAGCAACTCCACCTTCCCTCAAAAACAGAATTGAAGAGGGGGAGGGAAAGGGGGAGAGGGAGAAAAATCTACAGAAATGAAGAAAAACCAAAAGAAGAGTATGGGTCTCTCCCAGACGCCTGGGAGAGCAGACACTGAGAAAACTGACTTTGGAATGCAAACAATGAAAAGTCCCCAGAATGAAGGGTCTCAAACTGCAAATGTAGATATCAAAACAATAATGGAGAGATTAAAAAGAATTGAGGAGACACAAGAAGAAACTAGGAAGGTGCTGATATCTGAGATAACAGTAATAAAGAATACTGTGAATGAAATAAATAACAAATTGATAAGCATGGAAAGCAGAATTACCCAAGCAGAAGAAAGAATCTCAGAGTTTGAGGACCAAAATATAGAAATAACCCAAACTCTTAAAAACACAGAAAATAAGCTCAAAAAGACAGAACAAAACCTTCAAGAGATGAGTGACTACCTCAAGAGGCCTAACTTAAGAATAATCGGACTCCCTGAGGCAGAAAGAGAAACAGAGACCACATTGGAACAAACTTTCCATGAGATCATTCAAGAAAACTTCCCTTATCTAATCAGTGATACAAAAATTCAAACACAAGAGATTCAGAGAACCCCCGCAAGACAACAAATGAGAAGACCAACTCCTAGACACATAATAATTCACCTAAATAAAGTAGGCACAAAAGAAAAAATCCTAAAGGCAGCAAGAGAAAAAGGCCAGATCACCTACCATGGAAGACCAATCAGAATAGCAGCAGATTTATCTGCAGAAACCCTGCAGGCTAGGAGAGCTTGGAGCCCTATCTTCAAAGTCCTAAAGGATAAACAATTTCA
>NW_007232863.1:0-107574 GCF_000164805.1 Carlito syrichta
TTACGCCTCAGCCTCCCAAAGTGCTAATATTATAGGTGTGAACCACTGCACCTGGCAAGAATTTTTTAAAAGAACTTTCTGTCATAAATTTTTTCTCTACAAGTCTATTCTCTAAACTGGTACCAGAATTCTCTTCCTAGAAAAGAAATCTAGTCATGTCATGTCCCCTTTTAAAGACTTTCACTTCTTCCAAATTGGCTTCAGAATAAAATGTCAAATTCTTAAAAATGAATGAGGTCCTTCAAAATATTACCTAACCTTCCCACTTCTTTTGTGCATGCTAAATTCTAACCACACTGAATTTTCTACCATTAATCCTGTCCCCGGCACCCACAAATGCCTTCTTTCATAAGTGCCTTGCCCAGGCCATTCTTTCTCTAAACATTCATTCTTCATGTTCCAGCTCATGTTTCTTGTTTCTAGCAGCTCTTTTCTTGATTTCCACTGATAGCAATTGTTTCCTTCCTTGAGAATACACACATAAAATGTCTTTATCATAATATTTAATCATTGTATTGTATTAGCTTATGTTCACATTTCCCCCCAAAGTCAGGAGAGATAGCTATGACAGCGGTAATCATAAATTATCAACTTTTATATCATCATTACCTGCAATAGGTAATGGTAAATTGCATATGCCTGGCATAGAGTAAATCATCTAATATTGCTTAATGAATAACATCAAGAATAAGGCCCCTTCCCTTTATACCACTCCCAGGTTTAGGCATGCATAGGAATTCTAGTTTTGGCCTAAGAGAGTAGAGCCAAAGGACTTATGCTTTTGCAAAAGAAATCTGCCCCATTTTAATGAAAGCACCAAACCTAAGATGAAAGAGTAAGTCCCAGGGTTTCATCTCTAAATTATCATGCTCTTCATAGAAATCTCCAAGTGGTTGGAGAGGGTTTATATGTGGTCTGTGAATGCTGAAAAAACCAGTATGAGTCACAAAACGTTCTAGACTTTAAGAAAGCAAAACAAATAAACAAACAAAAACAAAACAACAAAAACAAACTAGATCCTTGGAAAACCCCAGAGGATTTCCCCCAAGAAAGAGGAGCCACTGTTTATTCATCAAGATTCAGATTTTTAAGTCATATATGATATATAATCATATAACACCATGGAGATGCAAACATGTGTGTATGAACTCATTCCATCTGACTCAGATAGCTAATAGTGTGAGTTCATTTGTGTATGTATGTGTGTGTGTATGTATGTGTGAGAGAGACGAACAGTAATTTATTTTAATATTCCAGTTATTTGCACTCTTGTGTACTTTTCCATGTTTATCTCTGCTTCTATCATTTTAGAATGAAAAAATTACCGAAGAGATAAAAATATCGTTTCAGTCTTCCTCCTGCCTAATAACTATAGTCAAGGTAGTAACTTATACTTCCATGGCTTCCACAGAAGCAGCACAGGTCAGAACATTCCTTAACATAATGTGCCAGAAGTCATAAGGGTAGAGAAGCAGTTTCAGTCATCATCATCTCAGTAAGAGATACTATCATCCACACATTGCTTAGCCAAAATCCATGTGTTCATTTGTCTGTTTGCCTCACTATCCCTATATAATTCATTGGAAATATATAAACGCTTGAGCATAATATCAATCAGTTCACATATTTTCAATTCCACTACTACCCATTAATTCAGGCTACCATCATCTCCTACCTTGACTACCGTGGTAGTTTTCTAACCATTGTACCTATTTCCACTTCTTCCCTTACTAAAGGCTATTCTCCAAACACATGTTCAGAGTGGTCTTCTTAGAAAAGTAAATGAAATAATATCACATATCTGTATAAAACCATTTCAGAGCTTTATTCTGCACATGGAATAAAACACGAGGTCTGACAATTAAGTTGACAAACTTACCACACCATGTGCTTACGTTGGCAGCACTGTACGAACAACTTGGTAAGGTTTCATAACCTTGGTACATCGTGTCTCACAGAAGTGTTAGTTCTAACATGTCTTGTTTAGTGGCATTCATTATTGTTGCATTTTTGTGTGCCATCGTAAGAATGTTGGAGCTTGAATTACAGCAATGAACAAACAAATTTCTTGTTAAACTTAGCATGTCAGGGACATGTTAGTCCAAGTTTAAGGGGAAAATACCATGAAGAAAATGGCAGTGTACAAATGGATTAAACGTTTTTTTGAGGGAAGAGAAAGCGTCACTGATGAAGAGAGATTACGACATTCAGTAACAAGCAGAACCAACAAATATATTGCAAAAATTAGTCAAATTGTGTACCAAAATCGTTGGCTGACTGTGAGAAACATAACAGACCAAATAAACATTGATAAAGAAACAGGAAACTCTTAACTGAAAATCTTGGCATGAGAAAGGTGTGTGCAAAAATGGTCCTAAAGGAGTTCTTGCATCATAACAATGCACCACCTTACATAGCACTGTCTATGAGGGAGTTTTTAGCCAGTAAACAAATAACTGTATTGGAACACCCTCACTACTCACCTAATCTGGTTCCTAATGACATTTTTCTTTACCCAAAGATAAAGAAAATATTGAAAGGAAGACATTTTTATGACTTTCAGTATATCAGGGGTAATACAATGACAGGACTGATGGGTATTCCAGAAAGAATTCGAAAATTCCTTTGACACATAGACTAGACACTGGTGTCAGTGCATAGCTTCCCAAGGGGACTACTTTGAAGGTAACTATAGTATAATTCAGCAATGAGGTAGGTAGCACTCTTTCTAGGATGAGTTTACATACCTAATTGTCAGACCTTTGTAAATCACCTAGCTTTAGAAAACCCTGAATGGTGTGGCCATTGCCTTCTTCCCTGGCATCATCTCTTCCCATTTTCTCTTTGTCAATATGCTTCCCTGAGTTCCTTTCAATATTTTATTTATCTTTGGGTAAAGAAAAATGTCATTAGGAACAAGATTAGGTGAGTAGTGAGGGTAGGGTGTTCCAATACAGTTATTTGTTTACTGGCTAAAAACTCCCTCATAGACAGTGCTATGTAAGGTGGTGCATTGTTATGATGCAAGAACTCCTTTAGGACCATTTTTGCACACACCTTTCTCATGCCAAGATTTTCAGTTAAGAGTTTCCTAACTATTTTTTATATACCAGTAAATAAAATTGCTTCCACCATAGTGCTTTCGAACATCAATGGTTTCTCTTGGAAAATCCTTCCCCAACATCATGGTTTCTCAGCTTCAGCATTGCTGACATTTTGGGCCAGGCAATTAATTTTGTAGGGAGCTGTCTTAAGTAGCATCTCTGGCCTCTATCCTCTTCTAGACATGGGTAGGATTCCTCCACCCCCAGTTATAATATCAAAAAGCGTCTCCAGACATTGCCATATTTCTCCTGACAGAACAAAATCATCCTCTATTGAGAACTACTTCAAATGACTAGCTTTTTTTTTCCCCACTCATTCAGGATATATTCACAGGGAACTTCCTCACACTATTCTAAGTGTTGTAGACACTACAAGTATAAGCCAGAGGAAAATATCTGCCTTCATAGAGTTTTAATTTAAGTGAAAGTGATAATAAATAAATACAGTCAGATCCATCCAAGATAGTAACTTAAAAGCCAGCTCCTCAGAAGACCTTCCCCTGATCACAGCAATGATAAAAGCTTCCAAACTTCACTTTGTATCATATAACGCAATTGTTATATTGTTCTTAGTACTTAGCATTATGTGTTGTATTATTATTCATATAGTTATTTATTATATCTCACAGTAAAGTATAAGTTTCATGATAGAAAACTAATTTGTTTTGTTCAATACTATATTCCCAGAATCTACAAACTAATGCCTAACATATAGTGGGTCCCTGCTAACCACTTGTTGAATGAATAAAATAAACTTAACAAAGTCCTTGATTAGCTGATACACTACAATTTTATGCGTAAGGATAACTCTCATCAGGATTACTTGAATTAAGGATGATCTCAAAAACATTGAAATAGTAAGAAAAACTACATGGAAATTTATAATTCCCCATTATTATTTTACTTCACTCAAAGGAAATGGATACATGGCTTGTTATCAAACCATCAAAATCAAAGTAAACCATTGAGAGCTGTTGTCCAAATTAAGAAAAAAATAAAGTAAGCTTGCTGAAGAAGCAAAAAGTCATAGAATTTTAGGCCTAAAAGTAAACTAGAGATCATGTTTCTTCCCTCAAAAAAATTACCAGAAATTTAATTCTTTGTTCCAAAGCAATAATCTTTGCCAGAATTTCTGGTTTATTTGTTTTATTATTTGTGTTCCTTAGACTATTAGTGTTACAATTTGAACAGGACTTTATTGATTTAATTTTTTAATGGAAATGTTGTTTTCAACTGCTGCTCCACTTGCATCTAAAAATCTCTAATTGTGTTGCCTTTTAATATTCTGACTGATGTAGGGCTACTATTATAAGCTGTATAGCAGCAGTCCCCAACCTTTTCGGCATCCGGGATTGGTTTCAAGGAAGACAATTTTCCCATAACGGGGAGAGGAGGGATGGTTTGGGGATGATTCAATTGCATTACATTCTGCACTTTATTTATATTATCATTACATTGTAACGTATAATGAAATAATTGTTATAAAACTGTTATTTTAATAAGTCTGCGAACTATTGATTTATTATGGTCTCTGTGCAGTCAAACCTCGCTGATAATGTTAATATGTATTTGTAGCCACTCCCCAGCGCTAACAACACCACCTCAGCTCCACCTCAGCTCATCTGGCATTAGATTTTTATATGGTGCAAACAACCTAGATCCCTCACATGCACAGATCACAATAGGGTATGTGCTCCCATGAGAATCGAATGCTGCTGCTGATCTGACAAAAGGCAGAGCTCAGAGAGTAATGCAAGTGATGAGGGGTGGCTGTAAACACAGATGAAGCGTCTCTCACCCACCCACCACTCACCTCCTGCTGTGCAGCCCAGTTTCTAACAGGACACAGACCAGGTATGGGTCCATGGCCCCAGGGGTTGGGGACCCCTGTTCTAGAGGGCAGGAATCTGTCTACTAAATACTAATGATATTTGTTTCCATTTTGTGTCCAGAGTTAGCACACAGGAAAACAGATAACCTTTGTAGAATAAACTGAAAACGGTAAATAAAAACTACCTCAAATTATTCTAAATTAATAACTTAAGTTTCTTTCGGCAGCAGTATTATCCAACAAGAGAGAAAATGCAGACCCCTCATCAAAAGGGATAAATAAAAATGGCAGTATTCCAATTCTTAAAAGGAGTATTTATTGTTAGGTTATCCAACATGCAAACATCTATTAACTGGTCCTTTTCATTAAGAAAGAATTTAATCAAACTTTGATAAATGTTAGCTACATATTTTTTACTGCAACCCAGATATCCCTCAGAAGCTGTAATCACTTAACATTATATAAGGAGCATTCTAGTTTATGACATAACAGTACAAATTAATTGATATCCTCTTGTATACTGCTAAGTATTCTTATCTTTCAAAAATATGTATTTATGATTCCTTTTGACAAAAAAGTGTTGTTGTTTTTGTTTCAGTATCCTAAGGGTCTTAGCTTGGATTTAAATATGTCTAATATAGAAAACTTTCCATGTAAAGGGTGACTGTCATTAGAATGAAATGAAACACTTGACAAATAGCTATAGTCTTCAGGACTGTTGCCACATAGTTGGAAATTTGTTTCTGGGATATTATGAAAGGAATATGTGCATTATCTGAAAGCAAGGGTTATTCTTTCACCTTTTTTAAAAAAGCATGTTTTAATAAACTATCATATGACAAATTTTTAGCTTTTAATAGAGGTTGTAATTTTAGGAATTTTTTCCAAGACTATTCCATCCATTTACTTACTGTTCTTAAAATATAAAAACCCATTCTTTTAAAATAGCACATTAAATTTGATACATTTCTAATGTAGTCAATAACAGTAATCTCAAAACAAGTTATTTTTCATTTGCCATTCATCCCTCAAATATTTACTGGGTACAGAACTATGAGCCAACAGAAAGTTAGGTAGTCTACAACAGTATGTAGCAAGACTAATGACACAAAACAGTGTATGTGTACCAGGGACAAATCGAAGGAAGAATATCCTGAGTGCAAAGGTTCTTCATCCAGGAAGGTGGAGGTTCTGTTTTCAACTTTTAAAGGATTTTAGAGATCAACTTTACAGAACTTTACAGAAGACAGTCTACTAAACATTATGTAAAAAGCACAGGCTTTGAAGGCAGGCAGAAGTAAATTCAAATCTTGACTCTGCCATTACTAAAATATGTGGGTTTTAGATAATTCATCTTTCTGAGTCTCAATTGTGTCATACATGAACTTGGAATAAAAATGACTTTGTCACAATAATTTTTGAAAGAAGATATATACAAAGTACCTGTAGGAAGATGCTTAAAATGTGGCATATAATAAATAATCTGCAACTTTAAAAATTTTTTAAAAAATGAGTATATGAGGAAATAAACCAAAAAAGGTAACCTGATCCCTACAAGTACTTGGAAGCATCTGCCCATATAACATCAAATTGCTTAGGGTACACCATGATTCCCCTAGTAAATGTTAGTATAAAACAGGAAAAGGTTTTAGGCATTATCTATGATGTGGATAGTGTCTGAAGTCATATCTACTAGAAAACAAATAATGTTTTTTATAATTATTTTAATTTTAGAATCTTTACACTTCTCAAGTACATACCTTTTAAATAAATGAATGCAATGTTAAATGAGAAAAATGTTAAACATTCTTTTTTAAATATAAAGGACAGAATAAATATGTAAGAGTTGAGTATTTCACATTATGTTTAAAACACATATTACTAAATATCTGAATAAGAACAAAGTATGTAAAACTTCCTAACTGGTGGACCTGACCATCAATATACAGATCAACTGAAATCCAGTGGCTGATCACTCTTTTCCTACCACTAGTTGTGTTTCTGCATTGGCATGAGGACGCTGGCATCCTGAGAGAGAGCAAGTCACTAGTTTACAGAAAACATAATCATTTTTTGCTTTTATAGACATTGCCAAACTTATTTTGAAAACTTATATTCTGTGCGCCAGCAGTCTTTCTTTAGTTCTTATGAAGTAGCTTTTACAAAAAGTGAAAACATTACTCATAAGCAACTACAGAGTAACTATAAAACAAGCTTAGTAGATTAAAAACATTAAACATTTACTTTATTTAGAAGTAAATGACTACATGTTATGTACCTTCCTTATGGCTGACTTGAATTGAACAAATTCCAGATCCAACAGTTCTCCCACAAAATAATCAACATTTCCAACCCTTTTGTAAAAATGTGCAGACATACATGTTTTAGGTTAATGTGCAAATATAATAATCACAAGAGTACTCTTAGCAAACTGGTTTGCTAAGGTTCTTAAATTGTTATTGGATTTTAAAAGAATAGGTTTAAAACAACTTCCAAAGTGACATAAAAACATATTGAAATGCTGAAATACCAGTTTCCATGTATTAAATTTACAAAACTCCAAGGATCTCTTGCTAGTTTTTTTAAAAAATCTGAGATCTGATTCCTATTCTAAACTTGCTTATTTTCAAATCACCTAATGTTATCTTAAACAAAATTACCTCTTTCAAGCCACATACTGACTCTACCTATCTCTTTTATCTCATAATTTTACATGTTACCTACGAGATTACTTTAATCCACACATTGAATGTATACAGAATATACCTTTAATTTATGAGCTCTGAGAGGCTATAGTATTGCTGAACAAATTATTTCCTTGAATCCCTTATTGGCAGTTGTAGAGGTGTCTGGTGTTTACCTTTATGTTACATCTTCTAGAAAAAAAAATTATAGCCTTCAAAAAGTGCCAATTTTTTTATTATAGCAAACGCAACTGGCACTTTCCTTAAAAATGGATTCAACACTCATGGGCCTAAAGTAATACTTTGTAACCAGGGTCAGAGGGTTCCACCAGGGCTACCTAGGGGAAACAAACTAGGTTCTAAAAGATTCTTAAAATAAGGCAAGTAGAGAAACCAATCTAGAGTTTTCTGGGTGACCTCTGGACAGAGAGCCTCCCCAAATTTCTACTTTTAGAATCTTACCAAAATAAAAATAATTGAGGATATTTTGCATGCAGATATTTGTGTTATAATTCCACAAATAAATATTAAGTCAACAAAATACAAATTTTGCAATTACTTTGTTGAAAAACAAATGAGTTGCTTAGATTAGTTAAAGCTGCCATGGATCCCCAGATACTGTCCTCAGGTGAGGTGCCAATGCAATGACCTTCATTGTAATGGAATTTCATGCTAGCTGAAACAGTGTGTGACACTACTCGTTGCCAGCTGAAGTGCAAGCACTGGTTTCCCCCCTTCTCAGTAACTATGAGACCATAAAAGGTATTTCTTCATTTTTCACACCACCATTACTCAGTGTTTCTGCTATAGATAAGGGCAAAAGACCCTGTAAACTCGACAGTTACACTATCTGGCTGATTAGAAAAGAAAAAAACAAATAATTTTTTCAGACAACTAATCAGGTTATAGCATATATTGACTACCGTTGGCAAAGCTTTTTAGTAAAACTGTTTTGTTCTGCAAAACTGGATCCAGGGTCCTTTTTATATGTTCGATAGAGAATTGTTTCTAATATAACTTTAAAACCTAATTACTTCACATTTCCAAAGTACCGTAGCATAAAATGGTATAAATTCTAGCAGGTAGAATAATCTAACATGAAAAATAATTTTATGCTCTAAGAAGCCGATGACCTTTACTAACTCACATTGTTTCTCGAAAAATGAGATTGACTTTAAGTGGGTATGACAATATTTACTGATAGCTAAACTATCCAAATCAAATGCTATTGATTTTTCCTATTTAAAAAAGTTTATCATTTTTACTTTTTAAATATTAAGGGTAAGAATCACTTCTGCAAACTTTTCTAAGCTGTGATTCTAAATATGTATCCAATTGCCCTGAAATTAATTCACTGATAGCAACTAAAAACCAGAATTTAAGAACTGAGCTCAGTCTTCATTTGGTTATAGTCTGAAATATACAAAAAAGCGCACACACACCACTGCACACACTCATTCACTCACACATTTCCCGAAACTAATTAAAAATAAAATGAAAACTGGCTAGTGTAAATGGAGGAGAAAAGTTTCAATCTACAAGATTCCGCGAATACTTTAAGGGCTGTAAACATCCTAACATATGCAAAGGTTTTATTTAAAAACATTATTTAAATATTAACTCACATAATCATACAATAAATTAATATTTTCAGCTTTTTAAAAAACCTACACATATCCTTCCTTCCCCCCAACCAAAAACATTGTAGAAGTATGTAAGACTCACACCTTTATTTGCCTCATAAAAAATAGCTGCCAAAACAACTAAGCGATTGTTCTTGCCTAACTTGTGAAGTGGCATAAAAACTACATTCCTGGGTAGGACACAATCTTTGCGCCTGACCCCCCAAGAACCTTCAAGTCAAATTCATTTACCCCCAGAGGGCAATACACTATTGTATCCTCTCCACTTTCTAGCCACCTATGAACAATGGATAGTAATTGCAACTGTCATGGGCAGTCAGTAGGAAAAGTAACCCAGTGCTGTTTCCCCAGTTTACTGTCAAACCTGAGTTGAGCACCTAATAACCATGCCCTGAACAGAAGAAAGACCTACAGTTGCTTTTAAAATGCATCAGAAAACAGCTTTTTGAACAGAACCAGAGGACAATAACCAAACTTGTGCTCTGAATGTGAAGCTTAAAAAACTCAAAATTAAAGACAGAAACTTCTTTTGTGATTGTACTGTAGCTTCGCAAACGAACCCCCAGGCAAGCCTGAAAGGACAGCTGAGCTTTCCTCTAAGCTTGTCATCACTGCTGTTGCTGCTTTTAAGTTTGACTTGTGAAGGAAAACGAGGGAGGGAATAAATGTTTGTCCTCCATTGGAATGAGATCACAAGGCATGGAAAAGGCGGCCTTCTCTGCTCCACTCGCAGTTGTTACCTAGGTCAATGGAGAATAAAGAACCTTGGAGAATACATCTTATGCCTCAGGTGCAAATGGGTTAAAATCTATCAAAATAATATAAAGGATGTGCTGCCTCTGAAAATGAAACTTTGCATTTCCCCTTAAATTTTGTCTTCAAGCTCTTTAAGTCGCATTAATTATTATTCATTTGAATTTAATTTCACTACTGATTTTGGTTACCGAACTTGTTGATTAGCATCCATTCATTCTCTCACCACACATTCACAACCAATCATAACCTGAATATATGTCATTCCAAATGATCTGCATAAAAAAATGAAATATGTAACCAAATATTTACTGAAAACTTCCAAATATCCAGATATTAATATCATGTAGGTCAAACGTTAGAGAAAATCTATGCTTTGCCTTTCTTCAAGATACACTGATAGAATAGAGCCTTAAGAGCCTTAAGAGAAACAGTTGCGAGAGAGAGAAGAACACTTGCACAGACACACATATGCAAAATAGTTATTTAGGTACATATTTCTACATGTAGATAAATATAAATTTGACATTTTTAATATATTCAGCTTCTACCAAAAAGTATACAAAGTAATATATAACTAAATATTTTACACTGATGACTAAGTTCCTTGACTTTCTCAAAATTAATTCTACTTTAGAACTCAAAATCGTAAGTGTCCTATTGGCAACCAATAGAAAGCCATAGATTTCTTAGTGTGTTTTGAGAAAATATACTTTTAAATTAATTGAAATGCTCATTTTCTTCTATTTTAAGATGAGGAAATTAAATCTTCTCCCATTGTTATTAGTAGAAGTTTATTAAAATATGATATTTATCTTCTGCAAACTATATAGAATTTTTCTTAGTTGGATGTAATTACTGATTCAAATAAAACCAAAACAAAATGTTGTCTTTACTGGTACAAAACAATCTTTTATTATACCCTCCCCATTAATCATTTCTGATTTCAAATGTAGATTATGTACACACACACTTCATATATGTAGAATGTATAAAATCATCTTGGAAGGTGCAGTTTTTATCCTCACTATAGTTACACTACTTACAATGTAAATCATTTAATTATTTAAAAAAAGATGAACACTAAAACCTGTTAAAAATATAGTGGGGTTATTCTGTTAAAAACAATTTACTCTATAAGGCACAAATAAAGAAAGAAAATAAGAACTCTGCTAAATTATCTTTCCAGATAGAAAGAAGAAACACCAAACACAAATAATGCATGAAGCAGAATGGGATGGGGCAGAAGTACTATATCACCATTCATATTCATAAATATCAACTTCATTTTGGTACAGTTTGGATCAAAATAATTACATATACATTACCTTTTATTTCGCCAAAGTTCCCTGATCCCATTGCAAGAAGCTTGTCTTTCCAGTCCTTTGAGAGTAGTTTTTCAATACTAGGGGTTTCTAAATAAAGAAAAAAAAAAAAGTAAGCAAATCAACATGACTATCTTTACAACGGAGCTCATTAAAAGTCTATCTGCTAAAAATAAGGCCATCCCTATCCAGGCTCCAGTTCATAATGGCTTCATCAAAAAACTGATAACAGGGATGGAAAAAAAGAATGTGTTTTGTCACCTGCTGTTTCAAAATCATTAGCTTTCCCTCTTGTGGAACAAAGCCATACTAATTCTTTATGACAATGGGTGCATATAAACCTGCAGTTCATTGTTTTTCAATTTGGTGAACAAATTCTTGCTATAATGGATGCTTGTCAATTTTAGGGTGTTAGTCTGCAGTCAAAAAATAATTATGTTGATAAAATGCAGAATAAAAAAAGGCAAAGAATTAGCTCTTAAATCTGCTACATGTAATTATATCCCTCTGTGTGTTTACAATTACATCCACTTTATAATATGTGTTTAACATCGCGTGGTGGTAAGCACACTGTGGCAAGATTTGCCAGTACCACGAACATTAAAAAAAAAAAAAAAAAGAAAAGTTAGTATAAATGAGGTTTTAAAAAGATTGCAAAATCTAGAGAAGTGAGAAATGCCTATAGTGGAAACCTATTATTTGCTTATTTCAGATTTGTATCACATTCTTTTAAAATGCCCTGCATTGAGACAGGACACACACATTTTAGAGAACAAGGTTGCACTTTAGTCTGGTATTTGTTTCTGTATATCACATGATTTTTGACCTTTCCTTTTGTGTTGAATTTTAATGTATAAGTAAATATAAATGATAGTAAAAACTACTAAACATTAAACTCAGTTTCAAACAATATAATTGTATACTCTTGTCAGCATTTAGATGAGTACACAATTACAATGGCTTTCAATCCCACGATTAGCACTGCATTCAGTTAGAAAATGGAGTGTACTAAAAGATAAGTGTCCCAGTATGCCCCATCTAAATAACAATACCCACACTTATTATCTAGATCTAAGACACTGCCATTCTGCCATTCTCCACATTGGTGTTTATGTGTATTCGCATTTGTTCAGGCATTTGTTTACCCCCTACTAGCCACATAAAGGGAGTGCATGTTAACTTATCAAAGGAATCTTTTGGCCTAGAAATCACAAAATTATTAAAAACTGCTTAATTTTCCTCACAGTAAAATGTACTTTAAAGAGCATTTATTATCATCTTTAACTAATGCTATCTTCTATTTTCAGGGCCCCATCTTACAGCTATCAGAGTCACAAAGCCTGAAAGTTTTCAACAAAGCAGGGTTCCTTGGGAAAAAATGCACCAGTATAGAATACTTCTTTCTCAGTTGTCAAAAGTTGTGGAAAATAAAATGGTGAAATACTCCGAATGATTACTCTTTTATGTATACGATACATATAGTGCAAACACACACACATGCACCATAACTACCATGTGCAGATTTACCTATGGAACGTGTGAAATGCATTTTTTCCTCTGTAGCAATATTTATAGCTCTATTTTTCACATTTAAAGAAAAAATCCTGAAGAATTTATTTTTACTTTTTCTTAAAAAATTGCTTTATTTTTATTGTTTTAAATCATATTGTTACAAAAGCAGTAATGACAACTCTGAGTAATAAAGCAGAAAAATTATCTTCACACTGTAATCAATATTTCTGTTCATTGAGGCTTTTAAAGTAACTTTAAAATACTTCTGCAATGATTTCCAACATTTCTACATTTCCAGTAAACACTTGGTGAGCGAAATTATTTCTTAAACCTTATCAGAGTAGGTCAAACAAACACCACTGTTTCTTTTTTCCAGCACTCTACAAAAATTCTTGAGTAGCATGTAAACAGGGCACAGCCAATACGGTATTTGCAATAGAGTACTGTCAGTCATTAAAAGCTAACAAACCTTTGCAAAGCAGGAATGCAGCAATAGAAATCTATTGTGCACTAACAATAGGCCCCTGAACCTCCAGGCACCAAAAGCAGACCATTTTACTTTTAAGGCTATTGTCTGCAAAGTCCATGACAAAGCTTTTCCCCTGAAGCTAGACAAAATATTCACTGTAGTGTGCTCATAAAGAAACAGAAGTCTTCTGTCTAAGTTGCAGAGTTAAAGAAACAGCAACCAGATTTCTAAAACCTGCAGAACATTCCTGGCCTCTTTATTAACTAACATAAAAATATAAGGCGTATATAGAGCCTGTTTTTTTTTTCAAGTACCTGACTTTACGTATACACTACAAAAAAATGAATAATTTCGTTAAGACTATGTTTTGAAAAATGTAAAATTAGAAACATCTAACTCAGTGTTGTCATGTATGTGGATGAATAAATACACTAATACTTCCATTTTCAATGTGGTATATACTTTAAATTCAGATTAAAATTCATTTATTGAGCAGCCTATGTGCCAGAAAATATGTTAGATGTTTTTACCCGTATTTCTCATTTAATCATAACAACCAACTGAAAACTTAGACTGTGTTATTACATCCATGTTACAGGTTTTAGAAAAGAAAAGGAAGAATAAAAAAAAAAAGGACTGGTCTGAGGTTCCACAAAATATAATGGACAGAATTGAGGTCTTGAACTCTGTTTTTTTCCGACAAATTCTTAACTCTCTTATCAAAACAAAATGATAGTGACAGCTATTATTTTGAGGGGTAAGTGCTAAGAGTGTATCAGGTTATTTACATATGGTATCTCAAACTTCTCACTATAATCTTCTGAGTTACATATTGATACATCTGTTTTACCATTTAAGAAACAAAAACTTAGGGAGTTATCATGACTCCCTAAGAACTTTGCTCTTTCTAGCACACAAACTGCTATGGTTTAAATGGATCTCCCCATTGCAAAAACGGGACCTACTGGGAGGTATTTAGGTCATAAGAGCTCCATCCTCATGAATGGATTAATGCTGACTATAGATTATAAAAAGGACTCAAGCTGCAGGTTTCATCTGTCTCTTATGGTGCACAATCTTATTCTTCCACTTTCTGCCGTAAGACATCACAGCAAGAAGGCCCTCACCAGATGCTGGCACCTTGACATTGGACTTCCCAGTTTCCAGAACTGTCAGAAATGAATTTATTTTCTTTATAAATTATCCAGTCCGCGATATTCCGTTATAGCAATACAAAACAAACGAAGAAACATATATTCCCTCATTTCATCTACAAACCAATCCTGGGTGGTAGGAAAAGCTATTCTTAGTAACTCCATTCAATGAAAGAAGTAAAAACTTGAAAAGATAAATTTTCTGTGGTAACATGTATGTATGAGCAGCAACTGTAGAATTAAAAGAGTATTGTCAAATTATACAACATGCATTCTAGAATTCTGGACAATTTAATTACAGCCTATGACCACCTAGCAGAGATAAACAATAAAATGATTCATTTTACTTATAGTGAAAGAAGTAGTGGGCTGTAAGCCAAACTACCTGGGTTCTCCCCAAGACAGTGACACTGAGGAGGGAAGAGGGCCATAAGGACATCACATTCATTCTTTTCATCTCTCTATCTGAATTTCTGTAAAATGACGTGCTTCAAGCAAATTCATATTCAGTATTCTACCAAGTGCTATAGTTTCAATTTGTTTCCACTGGTAGTTCCAGAAAAAATGGTAAGAAATGATCTCACAATAATGATGGACATGTAGAGGTAACTGAATTTTTCAGAAAATGGTAGAGTCCATAGAAATTTCATGATTATAAATGTAAAAGACCAAATGGCAAAATCCAAATATTTACAATATACCTGTTCATTAATGTGTGAATATGAGTAGTGAAATTTGACACAATTATGTAAGTACTGCTTCACTGTTTATAGAGTAAAAGATACATTAATTATCTATTAAAGATTTAATTTTGTAAAATGAGATTTTAAAAAACAGAATTGTACTCTGTACTATAAATATGGTATACCGTGTGCCTAATTATTTGTAAATGTTCAGATTCCATTATTTTTATGTTCAGTAGTATCATGTTTTAAACTTAAACACTTAAAAAATTCTCCTGAGACTTCCTTCTTCTGAGATTTTATTCTCCCAAGCACTGGAGTATCACAATTACCTTCAAAATAAAAACTAGGGCTCCCTCCATTAAGTGTGAGAGCCAATAATGGTAATTGTTATTTGCAGGGCATTTCAGTTTATAGAATGCTGCCAGATGCAATAGTCAGTGGCACATATGGTTATTAAACCCATTTTGCAGTTGAAGAAACTAAGGCAAGAAAGAGATTTGGCCCAAAATCACTTCCTCAGAAAGTAGGACAGGTGTAATACAAATTCAGTTTATCTTCATTTAAGAATCTTTCTCTTTAGGGGAAGGGTAAATGCATAAAGACAAAATAAATGTTAATAAATAAGCTATAAGATAAATCAGAAATGAAAGATAACCTTCATCAATCAACACATTAATATTAAGGTAAGTCTAACTGGATTACTACTGTTTCTTTCTGTCAACAGGACCCTTTTGATGTATTTGCTTGCTTTTCCCTTCTCACCCTTGCCTCTTTTGCTCACATATGCTTCTTCACATCAATGCCTATGGCAATCCCCACCAGTGAATGGCCCCCCCAACTGTGCCAGCCATTGTTACAACAGCATCCTGCCTCTTTAGGGCCTGTTCATTCCCTATAACTCTCACTCCTCTTTCTCCCTTCAGTGCCAAACACTCTTAAGACTGACTCCCTCATCTGGAACAATGAGACCTAGAGACTCATGCCAACATATTGTAATTCTCAACAAGCTGCCAGTGCCAAGAATTAAACCACATTCGCTCCAGTGCAGTAGCTTTACACACAAGCTCAGGTTTTTGCTTTGTGTTTATGTAGGTTTTTTTTCTTAATCTCCCTTCAGCTGCTGTGGCAGAGCTCATTGAAAAATTGAACAAGCAAAAAATACACAGTATAATATTTGACTTCTTAAACAAAGTCTTTGGAGTTAGGTCATACCAAATCTATCACTGTTTAAACTTTAATTTTGTAGCTTAAACTAAGCTGTGTTATTCTTGACATGCGATAGTGTACACATTTAGGAATGGGAGCTGTCTTTTGGAAGGAACAATAATATCGTCGTGATTCAAAATATACCAATACTTCTTTAGAGTAAAAAAAAGTGAAAGCATATGTAGATTACTCATGTATTCATGCTACCTAATCATAATTTTAGAGCTGGAAAAATCTTTGCTTCATTTGGATAAGCTCTACTAAGTAATTTACTAAAACATATATCAGACATAAATGGTTTGGCTACTTAAAACTAAATCAAAATAAGCATTTCATTGTCATGCAAATCTAACACCGAACAAATTTATATTTCTTGTCTACAAAATTTAGATATTTTATGTACTAAAAGATTGTCAATTTTTAAGTGAGTTATGGATAATACAGTATTCTTTTGACCAAGAAAATCAGTGTTAGGAGATGACATGTACTGCTCAATACAATTTGGGTAATAACTATTTTAGACCAAATTCTTCACCTTACAGTCTAAAAAATTACAAAGTAGTGATGTTAAATAACTTGCCTAATATCCCAAATCTGATTAAAGGTAAAGACAAAGCCTGAAGCCTAATTCCCAGCTCAGTGTTCTTGCCAAAATACCACAACTACCATAAGTTCTTTTAATAAAGAGTCAAACTTTTGCAAAATGAAATGTTAACCTTAGTTTATTTACTTCATTCAGTTTTAGTTAGTAATTACATGATATGTGGTCCTGGTGTCTAATCTCTGTTAGAATTAGATGCTATTAACTAAATAATCTCTGTTAGAAGTGGATACTGTTTATTTTTATTTCAATAGCTTTACAGGTACAAATGGCTTTTTGCTACGTCGATGCACTATATAGTGGAGAAGATGTCTGAGCTTCCTCACCCACCACCCCTACTTGTGCACATTTTACCCAATAGGTGTTTTTCAAACCTTACCCTCTTCCCACCCTCTCCCTTCTGAGTCTCTAATGTTCCACATACCATTCTATAGAATTAGATACTGCTAACTTGATATTCTAGTCTTGAAAGCATTCATCTGATAGCCCCATGAAACTGAAATAAATGCAAGTTAGTTCATTTAGCCAAATATATTTTTCTCAAAAAACTAATTACAATTTAATATGCTGCTATTTAATTTTTCAATTACTGATACAATTACTTTTGGGGAGATTGGGATACATATGAAAATCACAAATCAGTAAGTTAAATTCATGTTGACAATAGCTGCATGTCTACACAACATTTGGAGGCTAATATTAAACAACATAGTGTAATAAAAACGCTTACATATTTGGGAAGTTATTTGGACACTAAAAACTAGAAGGGTCTATAACAGCTCCCTAAGCCAAGCGCTATAGCTAGTCTGCCCCTAGAAATATCAAGTTCTTCTAGGAAATGTTAAAAAAATAGGCAAGCATGGTTGTTTATGCTTGTAATCTAGCACTTTGGGAGTCTGCAGTGCAAGCACTGCTTGAGGCAGGATGTTCAAGGCAAACAAGGAAAACATTTCAAAACCCCATCTCTACAAAAAGTAAAATAAAAAATTAGCCAGATGTGATGGTGCATGCCTATAGTCCCAGCTTCTCTGGAGCTTGAGGTGGGAGGATCATTTGAGCCCTGCAGATCGAGGATGCCATAAGTCATGGTTGTGCCACAGCACTCCAGCCTGGGTATCAAAGTAAGACCTTGCCTCTAAAAAAATAAAATAATAATCTGGACACAGTGGTGCACAACTGTAGTCTCAGCTACTTGGGAGGATGAGGCAGGAGAATTGCTTGAGGCCAGGAGTTTAAGGCTATAGTGTACTTTGTTGCCTGTTAATGACTACTTTGCTCCAGCCAGAGCAACATAGTGAGATCCCACCTCTTAAAAACAAACATAAGATAAAATAACATTACCACAACACACAATAGAAACACATATGGAATTCCATAGGATTAGGATTCAATAAGCTTTATTCTTAAATGTAATTATTTGGAAGTGAATTAAGCTCTAGAAATACTTTAATCTCAGTACTGCCAAAATACTTATTTGTTTCCAGTTTAAAGTTAATGAGAGCTTGTTAACAGGAAAAAAAGTCTTTGACTCAAGTTTTAAAATTTTTAATGCGCAATCATATTCTGGAATATGCAATACCTAAATCATTAGTCATAGGCTTAAATTTTTTTTGTTGCACCAGCTCAAACTATTAACATACTTGTTCAGTTATACTCAGTGTTATATTTTAGAAGAATATTTTTCATCAGATGATTAAATAAGCGATAATCAATTTGGTATAATGACACATATCAATAACCTTGGGTTTACTCTTCAGAAGATAGCTCTGTATTTTCTACACAAAAATCATCATTAAAACACAGACTTAATTAGTGAGTGATAGAATAAATTATCATTTTGTCTACTCCATCATTCAAAAAGTAATTAATTTTCTTATATGGACTAAAACTCTTTGTTTTGCTCTTGTTTCAAATATAGATCCTAGCAAAAATAGCATAAGTTCTTTGAAGGTAACATTTAAACAAGTAATTGCAAAGAGCTACTCCTCATGTACAAAATCTCCTTTGTGTTTTATTACTAAATATTAAAAAATCATAATTTAATGTTATACAACCTGACTCCATCATTTTTTTTGCGGCCTTTAGCAAGTAATTTAACTTTTCTATGTTTCAATTTACTCACCTGTAAGAAGAACAATAACTGCACTTATTTTAAATGGTTGCTATGAAAATTAAATGTGGTAATTTATATAAAACATATATATATTTTATATAAAGCACCAGGCATGTAGTAATACCCAAAATTGTTGACTAACATTACAACTACAACATAGTGTTTAAAATAACCCAAAGAGAATGACTTCAAAAATCAAATCAAATATATATATATGAATTTTTCACCTTGCTTGAAACTAAAACCACTCAGAAATCAAGTTTCATCAAAGAGTAATAGTTCCATTTAAACCTATTTTCATAATAATGACAAACAACTCCTAGTTTCCTTGATTATTACTATTCCTATGTCTTCTTCATTTGGATCATGCCAATAAAGAATTTTTTAAAAAAGGGATCTAGGACGAAGGACAGAGAAGGTGTCATTTCCATTAGGTTAATGTATTAAATGCCCCCAAGCAGCATACACATATAAAATTACTCAACTAATCTTTGCTTGCTTTTTTTTTTCTCTTTTTTTTTCTTTTTGATAGTTGTCTTTCTAACTTTCAAAGGTTCTATTAGGTCCTCAACAATGGCTAAAGCTTTTAAGCCAGTGTTGTTGACAAGTGAAAGGGAACAACAAATAGCTCTGTAGTGCTCTTTTCCCAGGGTCGTTCAACCAATGGTAATAGTTATTATTTTTATATATTAGCACTGTATCCCTGTCCTCTATCATGGCTAACCCACCCAACCCCCCTGACAGCAAAAGCATTTTAACTTTTAATAAAAATGGGAGAGTGCAGCACTCTTGTGTAAGGCTCTTTCAGTAAAGTGCACAGCTAATGAATATTGTCCATTTGGATCCAAATAATTTATGATGTCAGCAGAGTGTGGGTGGGGAGATGTGAATCAACTTCTAGCCATTAGTTACAATGAGAGGGGTGAAAGTGGAGAGTAGGCTCAAGGAAAGGGGATACTAAGGAAGGAGAGGTAAAATAGAAAAGCAAAAGCAACTTGATAGAAAGAAAACTGGAAGGAAGCATGTTTATGATGCATCCATAATAGTCAACTTACAAAAACTAAAATATTTCTTACAATAGATTGTCATGGCTATTACTGTTGTTTTGTCCATTAAATAACCAACATTCTTAGAGACCAATTATAATAACTCTGTTGTTTTGTATATATTCCATTTGAAATAGTATTTTCTCAACTATGTCTATATGAGATAGAGCAAAATAAAAAAATTAGAAAAGATACCATAAGAACTATAAGCTATAAATATGGCATAAGGTATATGAAATTCAGGCATATTTAAAACAAAGTATGATGTCACAAGACAAGTTTATAAACAAACTAAGGAAAAGCTTAAGATACCTTAAACATATTATAACTTAGTAAAGATTAGGGTGTACAGTTCTCAGCAAATCATATGTATCTACTGATATATTTAAGAAAAAATTACCCAAATATACATTTAAATTATAAATGAAGCAATTATCCTACTATCAAAAGTACATTCATATAATCTTCCATTAATCTAGCTATCTAGGCCGTGTTGAAAACAAAAGTTAATGATCATAATTTGTAGAATTTTGTTACTGTTGTTCAAAATTGTGAAAGTGGGTGGTAGAGAAGATAAAGGAGATACAAAAAGTATAGAAATAGAAAATCACTTAACATACATTAGAATAAGAATTTCAATACTTTAAAAAGATGACAGAATGTTTTTCCACTGGAAGTGAGAATTAAAGCACATACAGCCTGATGATAAACCACTACACATCCTGAATCTTCTCTATCACAACATATGCGAAAACAAATCACAATCTCAGTCTGCCAGATGCCTGAAAAGATATGAACAATAAAAACTGACATGATTCATATGATAAAGCAGAGCTTGTGGTATACAGGTAATTGAATAATTGAGCTAAAAAACTACTTATAATTCAAATTATATTTTTATGCTCTAATACATGGTATTATGTTTGTTTAAAAATTTTTTTAAATCCTCTGATTTGTTTAAAATCATATATCAAAATTTGCACATACATGGACTTCTCAACCAAAGTAGTCCATCTGCCTTAACAACTTGTTATATTTGGTCTTTCATAACCTTTCATGAATCTTGGATTGTGTCATTTTTAGAGTAATTTTAGATGACAAAAAACAATACTTTTACTTGCAGAAGGGCATTTAATGTTCACAAGCTTAGACACAACCTAAATAACGAAGCCTGCAGTCATATGTTTGCTATGCTGTGACCACCTAAAATGTAGAACGGCAAAAAGAAAAAAAAAAAGACAAACAAACAAAAACGTCAGAGTTCTCTTGAAGAAGTATTTTCATTTAAGAGGAACACGTGGAAAAAGAAAAAAGCAAAAGAAGCAAACAAACAAAAAGCAAAAATTTTAAAAGGGTGGATACACAGAAAAAGAGAAAAGCAGAGTGGCTTTTTACTTTTCCTTTATCACCATAGACTTATCATTCTTAATCATAATGACAGTGGATAAAAAATTAGGCATATATAATCTATTGATATATTCATTTCATTCCTGAATTGAATGAAACTATCATTTCATAGTATAAAACTATCTTGTTTGTTCTGAATGGCATAAAGTACTATTAGAGCTATCAGACTACTTAAAAAAAACAAAATATACTTCATTTATGGACACTGCCATTTTCTTTATTTCACACAATTTACACACACACATGAGCATATGCACACAAATGCGACACAAAAGATTGGGAGGCATCATATCCTATCTGTCTATTCATTCATTCATCTACCAATCATCAGTTAAGTCCCTACTGTGGCACTGTGATAGGCACAAAAAACAGCCTCTGAACCTTAGGAAACTCACCATCTCTTGAGGAAGATACACTGATTGTGACCAGACACTAAAACTTTTGATTTAGTTTGCTACAGTGCCACTGAGTTGCTCTTCTAGCGTTTTATTTATTGAAGTAAAGTTAGAGCTAACAATGTCTTACTTAAGTTATTGTATTAATGATAGCAAATAAATGTGCAGATAGACTTTTTCCTAAATGCTACTATAGTAGTATTGCCATAGAGTAAGAGTTCTAAGGTAATTTTCTGTTTATCAATCAAACTTTCTACAAAATTTCTCCTAGGCAATAATTTCAAAAAATTGGGGTAATTTCACATCTTGTCTACAATTAGGAAAATAACTGAATCACATGAGCAATATAAAGTTAAATAAAAGATAAGTATATGGATAAGAATAGTAAAATAGGTTGATTCGAAAAATAGTATGTTCTACATATTTTTCCAGGTATACGTGATATAATCTGGAGCACAATAGAATTGAACTCTACCCACCTAAAAGTCATAATCTTAAGGAAGCTTACTAAAAAGTGCAAAATTTCAAACCCACTAGCGAGTCTGGTTCTTAATGTCTTGTTTGAATCCCAGGAATCGAAATCTTTCTAGACCTGAGGCAGTAATTCCCTGATGAATAAACACTGATTCGGGGTGCAAAAGTATGGATAAAGACATCTTTATTAAATCTTCACAAATTTAAATTGAAAACTTTTTTCAAATGCCTAAGACCAGAAATAAAAGAATTCTATTAACACCACACTGTCATTTGAGTAACAGTAAAATATTATCTACTACAAATGTCAAATATATTTTAATATTTTTCTATTAATATTTTACAACTCTATGAAATGTAACGTTTCAAATGTAAGACAAAAACTTAAAGTGAAATGCAGTATTAAACCACTAAGGAGCCAATATGGTACATATTTTATCTATTAAATAGGAGAAAAATGAACGAGATGATGTACTGCTATACTGTAATCAAAATTTTTGTTCAAAATCCTAAGGAATCATGTGACATGTTAGAAACACACATATATATTCTACACTACACACATAATATAAGATGGGTACATTTTTCTGTAAGAGCAAACAAACAGAAAAGAGAAACTCCTGAGATGTCACCCAACTGACTAGGGCATGTCTCTGAATGGTTGAGAACTGAGTGGGGGAGAAAAATGGAATAATGTTATAAGTAATTTGATGAAGCAGAGAAAAATGAATGAGATAATATCCTCCTTATTCAGAAAATTATCTGTGTAAACTCTTTAAGGGAATGACAGAATCACAAATTGGAAAGGGTGGTATGGTAGAAAATAAAAGTCTATACGTACCTTGACTATAATTAACATGGATCTCTACATTTCTACGAGTGTAACATTTTGACTGGTTATTCTGTCTATATTCCTAAAAACATCAGTCAGTAACAAACATAGAATCATGTTTTATATCTAATAACTGAGAGGAAAACATGATATATCAACATTTAAAAGGATAATTAAATACGGGAGGGAGGAGAGAGGAAGAATACTGTTGACTATTCCCTGTTTCTCCAGTGCTTAGCTTTTAACAGATAATAGATAAAGATACAGATGTGTAGATACATATCACTTATATCTTTCTCTTTCACACACATGTATATTTAGTATCATTCATATATAATATTTGTATATAATTTGAACTCAACCTCTCATTAGGACTGTATCTGAGGAAAAAAGCAGGTGGAAGTATGAAGGACGCTAAGGATGTTCCCCATACTATGACGTGGGCTTCATGCTTTCCTAATGTACCACTGATTTAAAAGAAGGCAATTTTAAAAGGTAGGAAAAGGCTTATCTAAAACAGTCTAGAGGTTTTGGTGAAATGCAATGAAATCTCAGCAGTTAAAAAATTAATGTATTGATCAGTATTTCATCTCAAAGAAATGGATGAATCCAGTAAAATGAGAGACCACCCAATTTTCTGACCTACGGGTCAGAGAGCGAGCTTTTACAAACTTAGGAATGGTCTTTTTAAAGCCCCAAAGGTCTGTGTTCCATATGTCAGAAACTCAAAGGTGTTTATACCTCTGGGAATTTTCTCTGAAGGATATGAAAAACCCCAGGAACCTGCTATAGCTGTTCTGCTTCAGTCCCACAGGGTCTTTTTTACAGAACATTAGATCTCCCACCCAAACTGAACACCAGGATGAATGTGAGGATTTAAAAAGTCTTCATGACCCATAACTAATTGGAAAAATTCTTGCTTTTCTTCCAGGAAGAAGATTGAGATAAAACACTGCTAATAATTATGACAGATTAGAAACATATATTTGAATCATTCTTATAAATTATAGTGTTCCAGTAATAGAAGTTGAGATATTTAGTTAAATTACAAGCATTCCAAATAAATAATCCCAAGTGTGGTATTTGTTCATAATCTAATTTACACAAGCAAATCTATTTTTTTAACATGGCAAATATTTTCATGTAAGAAATTTGGTGAACTAAACATGTAAGTCATTGCAATGAATTTGTATTCATCAAAATTGATCTTCATTACTTGACAGGGATCAACACTGAAAAGTGTATTACTTACTTAAAAAATATATTTATGAGATTAAAAGTAAAAGAAAGAAAATGTTCCATTTCTAAAGAAAGAAAGGGAAAAAACATCATTGTTCCCTGGCAGCTACCAAAGAACAAAAGAGAAATTACTTTGTATAATGAGGGGATTAAATTCTTTATAAAGATATTTCTAAAATGTTTAAATTACATTTAAGTAGATACATAATCTAACAGGTTTTCCTATTATACAGTAGGTGTCAATTTATTATTTTAGTCCATAATTCTAGATGTAAAACTTGGGTTATTTATTTCTCTTTCTTTTTTTTCTTAGCAAATTGTTCAGCTTATAACGCAGCACCCTCAGAAATTATAAAGCAGCAAAGCCAAATCCCAAAACATGTGAAGAGTTCTGTGCCAAATGAAGCTGTTGAAAAACTAAAACCCAGCACCTTTAAAAAAATACTTGATTTGAGTTTAATTGAAATTCTTGTTTTCATACATATTTCAGCCTTTCTGTTGTTGTTGTGACACATAAAGTACCTAAAAAATAATGATCAGTGAGGTTTCACAGCATGAAGGGGAAAAAAATAAGATGGGAAAAAAAAAGTTTCTTTCACATGATTTGAATTACATGTAGGTAGTTCTCTATGGGGCTACTATGAAATCCTTTAAGCCCACCAGCCTCTTACCTACATTAAATTAATGAGGCATCTCAAGCATTCATTCTTCACCAGCAGCTCTAGGCTCTCCAGTTGGACACCTACAATTTACTAAATTACAAACAGTGACCTAGGGGAGACATCTGTTTGTTATACACAATATTGTATTATAAAATAAACTAGAAAAATATTTGAAAGATTAAGATGATAAGATATACGTTGAATTGGATTTTCTGGGGTTAATAGGGGCCGGTCTGTAACTCTGTGATCTTCTTTTTACCAATACATGTTTCTATTTTCCCATCAGGAAGCAAAGGCCTCTGAAGATCAACATTATGAAATACAATACTTATGAACAATCCAATACTAAGTGGTCTCTATTATGCCATGATACTCACTACCTCCATACAACACTTTTATTAAGCCTAAATACATTAAGCTTGATTATAATCAATTTTTTTATAATACCACCTTCTTACTAATGCTCATAACACTTGGCTCCCAGGGATGTACTTATAATGAGATGGCTGGGTGTATTTTCCATTAAAGGCCGCAGTTGGAGTTTCTATAGTACTTTTTCTCATATATTTCAAGTTAAATGCTCCCTCTATTTTTATGTTTGCCTCACAATAGCCAGTCCCTTTTCAATGATTAATTTTCTATTCAAAAACAATTTGTTTCTTTTTCCTTTGTCCTGTCATGGCTTAGAACCACCTCTCCTTTTCCCTTGTCCATTGCAGAAACTCACCTCCTCCCTTCCCCCAGACCCCCACCTTCCAAACCTCAAATTGTTTTCAGTGACATATAGTCAAAAATATTTAGGAGCTCCCCTCACCGTCCCCAGCAGGAGACTACTACTCAATTAACCAAAACAAAACTCTGAATTATCAAGGCCATAACTGAGCCAAAAAGTACTTTGGCCATTTATATTATATTACCTCAGCAGTCTCTAGATTGAATTGCAACCCTGCATTTAATCAAACTCTGTGTGTGTGTGTGTGTGTGTGTGTGTGTGTGTGTGTGTGTGTGTGTGTGTATTTCATAAATACTGGGTGCGTAAGGTAGAACCAGGGAGGAGATGAGGGTGACAAAAAGATTATTAAAACTCTCAGAAAAAAGTCTTTTTTCAGACTTTATTTTTTTCTTTTTTAACCTGCATTTACTTTATTTGGAACTTACAAACATTTTTGTAAAATTCTCTGAACTGGTATTCCTAAGCATGTTTAAACAACGGAAATAATAGAAGCATAATTGATTGCAGCTGGGAACTGTCATCTATCAGTAAGCAGCACCTAACTGGCAAATACTACAAGCTTGTTAAAGATTCCTGTATGAACTGGGCACTGTAAGAAGACTGGCATTCTTTATCCCACGTATTCAAATCAAAATCTTCACTGATTTATTTCTCAAATTTTACTAGACTAGAAACAGTAAGTGGTTAGTCTGCTGGCCTCCATCCAGTTTGCTTGGGCAGAGAAGGTGAAGTGCTTGTTTCATAAAGTTAAATACATAACAGGTTTATAAACATGCTATATCTTTCTGTCATAGTGAAGATATTCAGTGAAAACAGTCTTCTCAGTACATGAACTTTTACAGGAGAAAGGAGAAAAAGTAAAAATATCTTACTCAGAAATCCAGTTTTGTGAATCAAATTACTATAAATTTCTCCATACGTATCATATTCTAATCAGGGACTACCAAGGTTCACTTCTTATCTAGAGCAGCTTTTATATCACTCTCTAAGTTTACTTAACTCAGACTTTCCCAAAAAAGAGGCAGAAAAAGAGAAAAGGAAAATTAATAACTCCACATTAAATTACTAAGAGAAAAGCTACAGTAAGTCTCTTTTCCTATTTTCTTATATTTGTGTAGCTGTTAGACATTTTGCAAAGGAGGGGAGTACCAGCCAGCCTTTCACAACAAAAGACCTACTGTCACTGAGCCAGTCCCAGACATGGTGGAAACCAGCCCACAGGAAAAGGCCTGGCTCCAGTGTTAGGCCCCGGCCGAGTACAGTCACTATATTCACTCAAATTGGCAACAGGTCTCAGTGTTCCTGGCTTTGAGCTGTGAACAAGGGTCGGGATTGAATAACCAATTATACAACCGCTGACTGAGTTTATCCAAGGTTTGCAAACTGCTATAATAGCCCAGTATTCAACCAACTGTTTTATCCTTTTCCAGATATAGTGTCATATCTCCCCTTGTGCTCCATTTACATGTCACTTTATTACATACATCCATTAAAAAGGTTAATACAGTGTCACACTCAATGCCGAAATGTTGCCTTTTGGGAGTTCTGCTTCTCTCTGGGGCATTTCATATAGACACCTTTTTCTGTCTTTCACTTTCTCTCTGCAAGTTAAACCAAGTTTCTGTCAAGACTACAAAACAGTGCATGAAAGAACAGTAGCCAAATGTCAACAGTTTCAAAAATACTCCTTATACAAATAGGCTGTTTTAACCCACCTTGGTATATAAAAAATGTGAAAATTCTGAAGTTTGGCAGTTCAGACTAGCACCCAAATTTGAGGTGCTCATATAAATTCATCCAAATGTGTGCCTTCTTCCTCTGCCAAAATGGACGTCTTTTTCAAAGTTCAAGAAGACCTACAATTTCTCCCAGTATGTTTGCCTGCATGCCTTTATACAGAGTGGTTATGATAGAAAAAATAGAAACATAATTTTAAGTACTTTTCCTAAATATTCACAAACCTGAAATTCCTGACTGAATACCTTCCAACTCAATAAAAAGAATAAGGGAAATGGGAGGAATATCAGTTAGCTGTGAAGGAGTTGGCATTTTTTCTTGTCTTCATCTCTGGCTGTTTATTTTTATTCCGTGCTTTGTGTTAGCAGGTGTTTTATACATAAATTTTCCACTGAGGATCTTTATCATTAAAATCAATAATACCGATTCCTTCTGGAAACCTAATATCTTTCTAGATTTCTTCTAGAAGCCTGTGATATCAAATGGATTATATAAAAAGCACACCAACATTAAATAACAAAGCTGGTGTAAAATGCGAATGCCCAACATTAGGAAAAATTACTTACATCTTTCTGAAAATATCTGAAATATTTGTCAGTCTTTCATTTATCTGTAATTAAAATAGGAGAAGTTCTCTTATATCCACAATGAAAACCTTTTAGATAGCAACTACTATTTGAGAACTAAGTGGTATTAACTTTTAAGTGCTTTATATATTATACATTTTTAATTCTTACAAAATCCTATGTGTAGTTGTTAAGAACAAGAACTTTGTAATTAGTCGTCTTCTTTCACTTATAAGCTTTGACATGTTGTAAAATTATGTAGCCCCCTGTGCCTCAGGTTCTTTATCTCTTAAGTAAATATATCTAATGTATCTACCATATGAGGCAATTCAAGGTATTAATTACTTTCTGTAAGTGAAATACTTCAATATACAATTTTAGGTGCTTGTTGCCATCAATATCATCATCATATATATATATATATGTATATATATATATATATACATATATATATAATTTATTTATTTATAAGACAAGGTCTCAGGCCTAGCTGATATTGGTTTAGAGCCAAGAGGAACTTCCCATTGTGACCAAAAATAAAAACAAAAACAAATAACAAAAAACAAACAAAAAAACAAAGTGGGAGATTCCCAGCAGTCCACATTTCAACCATAAATGCCAACAATTCTATCCACAGGAGACACTCTCAGCCCTCATGTGCCCTGAATCTAATACAGGAGCTTCCTCGAGTCCATTTGACTAAACTGTTCTAGAGAGCAAATTCATACTGGATCTCACTCACCCCAAGACCCAAGGAGCTAGCTGTAGGACAGTGCCAACCAGAACGCTTCTTGCCCTGGGGCCCAATAGTGCCTGTATCTCTAGCCTCAAACTGCTTGCCTCAAATGATCTCCCACCTATGTTCGCCTAATCTTTAAAAAAAAAAAATTGGTAGAAGATGAGGTCTTGCTATAAGTAATTTATTGATCAAATAACCAAATCTCAAGCAACTCTGTGAGTGGTAGAGCTCAAAACAGCCTTTTGCTATTTCAAGCTAATCAGTATCTGCAAAAATTTTACATGTTTGCATGGCCTTACTAATAATATCAGTATTCACTGAGCATCCACTGTGTTCATCTATTTGAAACGCTAAAATAACAGAAACACTATTCTAATAAAGAAGCCTAACCTTATTTCTGCAACTCATGCGTATGATATAAATACTTCACATTCTGAATTCTACCCTGGGCTTCCTTTAAGTCTTTATTAATTTTAATTAAAAGTTTTAAGCATGACTATTTCTGTTATTTTATATCTAAAAGAATAAACTCTTCTAATCTCTTGACTCTCAGCTGTGAATGATAATTTGTTCACCAAATTCAGTTGTGGTATGGTTAGGTAAAATAAAATCTATTTTTAAAAACAAAATTGTAAACTATAAATATGAAGATTCTTTGCAACCTTCTCATTTTTACCAAGTCATTTATTAAGTTACAACTTAATAAATAAACTTGTTGCTGATCTTTTAAAAAGGAAAAAAAAGTTACTTTTTTTATATATTGGTAGATTTTGGAGATACAAAGATGCCAGTCATAAAAAGCAATATGAAACCTAAAATGCAATGCAAGGCATTAAAATGTTAATGAAAATCAAGTGTAATAAGTCTGACATTTACAGATTGTTGGACATATCAGTTTCATTATTTTATCAAAGGTAGTATACTATAGGCAAAAGAAAACTTCAGAGTCAGTCAAAACTAGGTTTGAATCTTGGTTCTGCTATTTACTAGCCAGTGGACTTAGTCATGGCATTGAACCCAAGTCTCAGTTTGTTCATTTTAAAAAGTGAAATTATGATGCCCGCTTGCCTCACAAGGAGAAAGAGTGACAGAGAGAAACAAAATGGAGGGACTAAAATGGTGTCTCACACAGATTAAGTCCTTAATAGAGGATAGCTATTATCATCGTCTTCATCATTTCATCAGTATCATGTTACCTTTTACTGCCGCTATGAGTATACCTGTAGAAACAGTATTCGAGAATTAATGACTCAAGTAGTTACTTGTGGGTTTAAATGTGTTTTCCAAAGTAAACTGATGCTTTAATCTGGGCCCTATAACTGGACACAGGAAAGAAATAAAAAATAAAAGGAAAAAAAAAAAAGAAACTCCATTCTTTTTAATTCTTATAATTATATTCATATTATTCACATTTTGTAATAATATGAAAGACTGAAATTGAAAATAACATTTATAGTTTTTTTCCTTCCCCTCCAAAATACTAACTTCAACAATGTTGTAATGAGTCAACTTTTTTGTTCTAAATTTTGGGGAGTTATTTTAAATAGATATATAAAACAGACATATTGATTCAGTTAAAAAGTCATGGCTAATTGTGAATGTTTTGACTATGCCTGTAATTATACTCCAACAGCATCAGCATAGCAAAGAAAGAAAGGAAAGGCAAATGAGAAATTCCTCACATTCTATCACTCTAAGCAAAAGAGCAATTCTGCATGGAAAAGTCCTCTATTTTTATGCTGTCTTGTTTTTCTGGTTATTTTCTCTGAAGAAAAAATAGTGCTGTAATATTGCTTCAGCTAACTGGAGAAATATGAAGAAAGTTGTATTATATAATTTACACAGATATATATTTAACTATTAAAAATATATTTTTTCCTGGGATACACCTTTAATCTGAATCTATTACTTTATAGGAAGATATTTCCCAAAGATGCTCTTTTAAAATATTTGAAATTCAACTACTTATCTTCTTTTGTGTGTATACAAAACATAATTTGCCTTATAACAGATTCTGCATTTGTAAGGGCTATGAAAAACCCACAAAGTTTGACAGATAACAATTACAAGACCAAAGAGACAATTTAGTCACCTCAAGTCCGTTAAGCAAATGCTTTAAATAGCATGTCTATTGCATATTTTGGAACCATATTGAGAATTGTTCTCTTTTCTGTTTTTGTAATATTGACATCATTAATATTTATTATTAACTGTTTACTATGTACCATACATGGTTCTGTGGTTTATGTAATTATCTCATTTATTTCTCAAAACAATCTAGGTAGGTACTGATAGTATCATCTCTTTTGCAGAGGAGACTGAGGCTTAGAAAAACTAAGTCATTTTTCAGAATCTATTATTTCAGATACATAGTGAAGAAATAAACCAGGATTCAAACCAAAGCCTGTTGAATCTCAAAGACTGTTCTCTTAACTAGTAACAATACAGAATCACCAAGCCTGCTAACAAGGATAGGTGACATATCCCAAAAAGAACTGAGTCCATATCATGCAAACCATTTTGAGCTTCTGCTGGTCATGATTTCTGAGTTTTCCTGGGCATCTTTATATTTGGGTTTAGAATGAAATCCAAACCTTTTATCAGGACCTCCATTTATATCTCCAGGGACATTTTTTTACTGTTTTTTTTTTTCCCCCATGATGCACTAGCCACTGTGGTCATCTTTGTACTTTGCCAATTAGCCAATTTCACTGTCACTGTTGCATCTTTCCACTTTCTATTCATTCTGTTTAGGGAACTCTTGTCCAAAAATCCCAAAGGGCTGGCTCCTTCTCTTACTCGCATCTTAACTTGTATTTCACTTTTCCAGAAAGGCCTTCTTTGACACATTATTTAAGAAAAGAAAGCTGTACTATCACCTCCTGTCTATTTCTATCCAATTTCCTTTATTTTCATAGTACTTATCACTAATAGAAATAATATGGCCGGGCTCAGTGGCTCAGCCTGTAATCCCAGCACTTTGGGAGGCCTGTGAGTGGATTGACTGAGACCGCGGTTCGAGACCCACCAGTGCAACTTGGTGAGACCTCGTCTCTACAATATATCAAAAATTAGCCAGGTGTGGTAGCACACGCCTGTAATTCCAGCTATTTGGAAGGCTGAAGTGGAAGGATCGCCGGAGACCAGCAGGTCGAGGCTGCGGTGGCCGGAAGTCTGCCACTGCACTTCAGTTTGGGCGACAGAGTGAGACTCCAACTCAAAAAAAAAAAAGAAAAGAAATAATCTTATTTATTCATTAATTCATTTCCTCTTCTCCCCTATTAAAATGCAAGCTCTTGGAGAATTAGGAAGTTATCTGTCTTGACATATATGAGACACACAACAAATATTTATTGAATGAATAAATGAGTATATGAATATTCTGCTGGACTCTTAGAAATCTTTTACTTCAATGTCTCTCAAGATTATGTATGATTTGGATGTCATTCTTCATGTGATGAAAGACCATTCTTTGAATGACTCATAATTAGAGTATAAAATGATAAATCTGCATTATCCAAGTTTCTTAATTATCTCCCATGGATATTATATGTCCAAGGAGTTATCCTATGTATATAGGCAGGGCTATTCTTATTAGATCTAATTAAATTTATTAAGAGAGACCATGATCAGAAGATCATAAGTTATAGGAACTAGCAGCTATATAACTTTCTTCTCCTCTTAAACAATTCTGGGCTCACATTTTTCTGATTTTTAATGAATTCAGGCTCTGAGTATACCAATTATGTCAGAGAGACATAACTAGTGACTGTAACATCTGCCTCTATTCCTAAAATTCTGTAAACACATACACACACAAAACACTTATAACTTATACCACACACATTTAACTTACATATATGTATGTGTATATTTTCTACAGAACATGTAAAACTTTATTATTTGGGTAAACTAAGCAAAAAGATCCCTTTCATTCCTTTACTATAGAGTCACATTACACAAGACTTAATTCATATACATTTAACTATACTCATTTGAAAAAAAAAAATTTAAGTAAGTACAAACTGAACAATTTAAGCAGAGCACATAATTGCACCTGCCATTGCCCCCAACACATTTGCACTGAGTGAGGTGACACATGACACATAAGATTTGAGACTACTGTTCCCTCAATTGATATCAGTTCTTGTATACTTTTCACAGTTTGAGCATCTCACTGTGCCAAGAGTGGGTTTTGTGTTTAGAGGTACACAATTTTCATACAATACAAAACGCAAGAAACAGCTTCCTGTGAGGCTCAACCAAATAAACAGCAACATGTTGCAATGCTTTGATGGACTGACCAAATGACAATGGCATGGTTGTATCCATTGTGCAAAGTGTCTGAGGATAGAATTCCAAGTGTAATTCTATCCTCCCTGACTTAACAGTCTAAACCCAGTTTAAATGTGACTCCACTGTATTTATTTCAAATAAAAATTGATTAAATAGTGAATCGTGACTTTACTATGCACATCAAAGCAAGGATAAATTTTTTCTTTCTATGTTTTCATTTCCTTTAAAAAAATGGACATAAAGGAAGGACATTAATGTGGAAAGTCTACAAAGAAAAACTAAGTTAACTGACCCACGTTTTATCAGCTAAGAAAAGTTTCCATGTGAATGAAGAGGTCCATATCATCCCAAGCAGGAAAAACAATAAGATAAAGGGCATGGTAGCAAGAACGCCTCAGGTGTTCAAAAAGCCAAAGGAAGTTTGATATGTGTAGGGCATAAAATAGATATCAGAAGTGAAGAAAGCTAGAACTAGAAAGGTAGAGACAAGTCATGCTATGCAGGATCTTCAATACCATAATAAGGAAACAGCAAGGCTTTTAATAAAAATAAGCAGGAAATTTATATGAATAGATTGGTAAAATTCTCCTCCTTTAACAGGTAGGGCTGGGAGAGTCAAACTGGATGACATGGTCCTGTGTCCTGTGCAGTGATCTTGTGTTGGGGGCTGTTTACCCAGAGCTGTAGACACTTGGAGAGAAAGAGTAAGAATAAAATTATTATGTCTTCATAAGAGTCGTGGTGTGGTTTGAGGCTTAAGGCCAAAAAGTGTCTCAATGGCTTAACAAGCAAAAAGGGTCTAAAGTAGATGCCTGCAGCTGGGGTATGGAGGGTAGAAAAATGAGAACAAAGTATCTCAGATCAAAAGGGTTAGATGAGAGTGCAATCTCACTAACAACAAGAAACATAAGACTATTAGGTCATTTTACTGGAAAGGCAAATTGTAGTATAGAAATTACTCCAAGCTTATGACCAATGTGTATGGCTTTACTGCTTCCAGCATAAGATACTTTCACAGTAAAACTTTTCCATAGTGGATTCAAATGTTTAACTATTGTGTCCCCAAACAGAAAACGGAGATTTTCATAAACTGTCATGTAACAATACTCTCACATAGTAGAGGCCTTAACAAATGCTATTTTGAGAAATTCTGAATTTTTTTTCATGACACATCGGCCATGACAGCAAGTTAAAAAGCAATCACTGCAAAAGGGGACTTACACTTATTACAAAATCATCTGAATTCAGTAAAATCAGTGATTTTACAGCCTCTGAATGAACTAACTCAGACCCTTCTCAAGCTTTTGAGATTTGCTACCTAGTTTGTGCCCACAAGCACATTCAAATGACAAAATAAATAAACAAATAGCAAGCAAGTTTTTTATTTTATTTTTCATTTATTTTATTTTTTTTGAGTTGGAGTCTCACTCTATTGCCCAGACTGGAGTGCAGTGGCTGCTTCCGGCCACTGCAGTCTCAGCCTGCTGGGCTCCGGTGATCCTTCTGCCTCAGCCTTCCAAGTAGCCAGAATTACAGGCACGCACTACCACGCCCGGCTGATTTTTGATTTATTGTAGAGATGAGGGCTTGCCAAGTTGCCCAGATGGGTCTCGAACCTGCAGGCTCAGGCAATCAACTCACCTCAGCCTCCCAAAGCGTGGGATTACAGGTTGAGCCACCGAGCCCGGCTGCAAGTTTTAATAAATAATAATACACATTTTAAAATAACCAATTGTGCTTAGTTTGACAATTTTTTATTAAATTCATAAGCCAGTGTGAAGTTACCTGTGATTTTAATATGCACACCTACAATACAGTCATATTCTTTTCTAAAACTGTTTCTAATCCATATGATAAAATTATATTTTTCACAGTTTGACCCAAAGTGCATCATAAGGAAGAAACACTGGCCTAAATTTAATTGCATAAGAACTTGTTATTTCAGTTTTCTGGCAACTTCTTTTGATTTCAAACATATGGCTTTGGGAAACTTCCCAAAAGTTTACTTGATTCTTGAATCTATGCTTTTACATATCACACACACACACACACACACACACACACACACACACATATATGATATGTGCTTATATATTCATAATAATAACTTCATAACTCAATATGTTGTTTCCAACTAGAAAAAGATCATATATATGTATTTGTGTGCACTTGAGAGAGTGTGTGTGTACATATATTTGAGGCTAAGAACAAGGGTCCATACTGATTATTAATAGGTACTACAATGATATAAGCCATATTCCTCAAATCCATGTTTGTTTACTGTCTTGACAAAAATTTTAACGTTTTGATTTCAAATAAATCTTAATATTGTCATATTAGTATTACCTAAAAATTTTGAATACTAGACAGTTTATGTACTCAATGACTAATAAATTATATTCTCTAATCAAAAGCTAGTTAATCCATACTGCCGATGTCAGCAGAAATACTACTAATTTTTTCTTAATTTGGAATTTTTCTATTATAAGGCTACAGATTACACATCATTAAAGAGAAAAAAAGAAAATCAGTAAGTCAACAGGTAATTTATGGCCGGGCGCGGTGGCTCAACCTATAATCCCAGCACTTTGGGAGGCCGAGGTGAGTGGATTGCCTGAGCTCGTGGGTTCGAGACCAGCCTCAGCAACTTGGTGAGACCTCGTCTCTACAATAAATCAAAAAATAAGCCAGGGGTGGTAGTGCGCCCCTGTAGTTTCAGCTACATGGAAGGCTGAGGTGGAAGGATCGCCTGAGCCCCGCAGGTAGAGGCTGCGGTGGCCGTGAGCATGCCACTGCACTCCAGCCTGGGCGACAGAGTGAGACTCCAACTTAAAAGAAAAAAAAAAGATAAGTTATATACTCAACACTTTGTTAGGAATTTTATAGATTTTTTTTTAAATTATAAGAGATTGACTTCTGCTTTCAATGATCTTGCAATGTAGCCAGATATATATATGTATATGTGTGTGTGTACATACATATATATATATATATATATATATATATAATTTTTTTTTAAGTTGACATGTGAGAAGAAAAAAAATAATAAGTGCTAACTGGGTAATACTGATTTTGAGTGTGATAAAAGATTAAAGAAATAAATATATCAGGGCTAAAATTAGTCAAAATCTCTCCAATGAGGCATGATATATTTTAAATCAGCAGAGGAGATTAGAACAAGAGCATAAAAAACAGGGGCTATGAGTAGGCACACACAAAAAGTAGAAAAGTTTTACTCGGCAGTATGGCGAGGTACAGTATTTGATGAATTCGATCATCAAATTTTGAGAAGAAGATAAGAGTTTATATCTGATTAAGTGTACACTGTAGAGCCTAAGAAGAATTTATTAAGTAGGACTGTAAAATATTGAGAGGTATTTTGAAACCTGAGTCTGGCATTATAAGATAGGGTGAGAAGTAAAGAGAGAAGTAAGTTAGAGGCTCTCTTCTAGACCTGAAGGCCTAGGTCAGCAGACATCCTGTTAGCTGTGAGAAAGTAAAGGAAATTTCTGAAAGGTAGGAAAGGTCAGGGAGGATGGAGCACAACTACCCACGAATCAGAAGAGCTCATTTTTGAAGAAGAGTATTAACTACTTTTCTTAAGTTTACTGATTTTGGCAGTCACATTACCCTTGTGATTGTCTTATCTCATCTCAGACTGCTAAATGTTCTATGAGGACTGAGAGAAACATCCCCATATTGTGGAAACAGGGCAAGGTACCAAAGGTAAGATTTCTTACCTTGGGAGCAAAAGCTGCTCAACTTTTCTATACTTTCTTTCTTTTATGCTTTAATGGAAAGCTCTGCTGTTAACATGGAGTAACTTTTTTTTTTTTTTAATCTTACAACTCTACTCTGGCCAACTCACCACCAGGCTAAAAGCTGTCTCCCTTCTAATCTGTGTTATGATACTGCTAACAGATGACTGTTACTAATAGGTAAGCGCAAAATACATGGAAATAAAGCAAACATGCATGGACAGAAGGGCTGATTGTTGAAAACAGCTGTTACCACCTTTTATAAAATTAAAAGGAAAACAAAATATAGTTTAATTTTACTACCCACTATCCTCCTGTATTTACAGTAATTCAAAAGTTACTTTAAAATGATGAAAAGTAAAAGAAGGGAAATGATTTCAGGTAGAACACTAAAAATGTAAAAAACATACTAACCAATTAAAATTGATCACAAAGTAAAACTTAAAATGCATTTAAATATGTTATAGTTTCTCCCTCTGTATCTGTCTGTCTCTCCTGTCTCTCACTCACTCTCCCTGCCCACCCGCCCCGGCTGTGTGTGTGTGTATTTTTTTCCCTGTCTGTTCTTCAGAATACAGTCGGTCTTTCTTTGGAGAGAATGTTTTTTTTAAAATCCTAAATCAACACAGGATCAAGAAGAATTTGGAAAACTGAAGCTAAATTAAAGGCCAAATCCAGAAAGTACTTTCATTTAGACTAAGTTAAACTGAAACAATGAGTCATAATTATTGTCAAACTAACAGAAAAGAATAACTTTCTAAGATTAGAAGAAACTAATGGAAACTCAAGTTTAATAGACTTGGATTTGTTGGTAAGAGCTTGCTTTTTTAAGGACGAGAAATTTCCATAGCATTACACCTAGCATATTTGAGGCATGCAGTGAATGTGAAATATCAACTTCATCCTAATATCCACTAGAATGTCATGAAGCATCCTTGTATGTCTTCAGTTTCCAAGCCCAGGGAAAGATTTAGAATGAACAGTTAAAGCATAGAGCAAAAAGTATTTATGTCATATAGAAATTTATTCAATAACAGTTTAGAAGTTTTTATCTGTATAAGGTTTTATCTTGTGCCATTTTCAGCTGTGTAAATGTATGGGTTATGAGAATATGACAAATTTAAGTTTCCTCTAAGAACTGAGTAGAAAAAATATAATTCCCTAATAGATAATAGATGAAAACATTATGAATAAATCAGAGATATACAGAAGCAGAATGGTTCTTTTGATCCTTAAGAATTCAATATAATCCTGTTTGAAGGTGTTGGCATATCTTAAAAAGTCAGGGATAAAGTTCTAGGCATCCAAAAATTTGGAGCAAGTTGGATGGATAAAGAAAAGAGGCAGAAAAGTAGACTTAGTCAAAATGACATGGGGACTGGGAACAATGGCAAGGCCATTCCTATTGTTTCAGGTGCATTAACTAGATATTAAATTCATGTAACTCCTTTGTTCTACTAACATCCTTACCATGATCTTTAAGATACTATGTGGCTTTCCACATGGCTCTACCTAGGAAAGGTAAAATGTTGATCTTGTTATGAGGAGTTTCAGTATTCTGAATTTTGAAATAATTATTTTTTATTTTAAAACTATACATTTGCATTTTGGTTAAATAGATTAGTCTCCTGAAGTTAGATGAAGTAAATCTACCACAGAGAGATGAATTTATTCTTTCTATGCTGGTAAAATCAGATTTACAAGGCGACAGGCTCTCTGATCACCAAGTTAATAAATATTCTCCTGTAAGGCACTTTGAAACCTTTCTGTTGAAGAAGGTACACTGCCATCCCTGTCAGTTCCCAGTCCAAATGTCACTTTTTTGGACACTTTGTCTGACCACTGTATCTAAATTAGCCCATTATAGTCGTTGCTACATTATACTGATTGATTTATTTATAGACATACTGTCTGAAAACATCATTCCTTGCTTATTTGATTATTTTGTGTTTCTATTCACTAGACTATAAATTCTATGAGAGTAGGGATTTTTGTCTACCTTGCTATTCAATGTATCTCCAGTGCCTAGAACAATATTTTCTTTGTTCCACTTATAAATCTTGTTTAATGTCAAATGAATATAAGATAGATGAGCTATGTCTAGTTTCAGCAAATGTAAGTGTTAATTTGATAAGAAGAACCAACCTTAGTCATAATGCAATCCTGAAAGATATACCAATTGGGGTGGGGGCGAAGAACAGATAATCAAATGATAATATTTGATCAGAAAAAAACAGGCAAAAATTTAAAAGTACTTTTACCTTATTAAAATTTTATAATATAGCAAATTTGATCAAATGCTGAAAAATTAACTTGAGATAAAGGTTTAATTATCTAGCCAAACATGAAATTAGCTTGAAAACTACTTTCCTGTCTAGAAGCCTTTACTTTTATTCTTATTCTTGCAAACAGAAAAAAATAACACTAATAATACTGTCACAAATAAAGAAACAAAAAGGAAGGTATGAAAACTAGTAGCAGCTCTTAGAAATGTTCCTTTTATTTTTGTCTTCACAGTAACTTTACCCAAATTTTATGAAAAATAGATCAGATATTTTGATAGTGTTTAACTGACATGGAACTAACTGACAGACTCCAAATAGGCCATTAAAGTTCATTCCTTTACCATTCAACATTTAACAAGTTTCACTTACAGAGATTCTACCATATACCAGAGATTTGACAAGTGTCTGGGAATTTAGCAATGAACAAATTGGGCATTCCTATATGCCTTCTTAAAGTTTTTAACCTGAAGGACTGTTGTTGTTATTATTATTATTTTTTGATTGGTAAACATAGTTATTTAAAAAGTAAATTAGAGAGAGGGGGAGAGGAGATTTACTTCCCCAAGGTAGGGGAAGGGAACAAAGATTAGGAAAACATGGCAGCCATAGCTTAAAGAGCTAAGAGCCACATGGCCTGGTCAGTGCTCAATAAAAACAATGGCCAGGATGTTATTAAAAATAAGAACAAAAACAACAACAGCAACTAAACATCTGTGACCCACTTATTGTACTCTTCCTTAAAAAACTCAGTCAAAATTTAATTGCTGAACAATTAACAGCTGAAATTTCCAAACAAATCTGTAAAATAGCCTAACAAATTGAGTATATTTAATGCAACATCATGATGCCAAGAAAGAAAAAAAAGAGTAATAGAAAGAGCACCATTATAAGGACTGGACAACCTGGCTCCTGAGCTGGTTCTTCTATCAATTATTGAGTAGCTTTGGGAAATCATGAAATCTCTTAGACCTCTCCTTGACAAGATAAGGAATAGGATGACATAATCTCTAAAATTATATCTAGACCTATGGATGGCTCTTTGATTTATTTGAATAACACATTACTTTTATATACAAACAGAAATAAAATGGGAACATGTAACAAAAAATGGTATGAGGACTTCGAGGATCTGCTGATTATTCAGTTTTGAAGAAGTAATGCAATGCTTTCTTCACACCATTAAAAAATGTTATCTATGTAATCAACATTTTGTGATTCTTCTTAGGGAGAGATTACAACAACTGACAAGTGTTTTAACAAACATTTATTTATCATTAATAACATGAGTTATATCTTGTAAATTTTATAAGAAGTGATTGTTTATTATCCTGAGAGGTTTTTATGAGGATTTAGTCATTTGAAAAGGCATAGAATTCATGTTCTATTTCTTAAAATTAATATTTAGAAGTTGTAAATAAAAATCTACCACCTTAAATACCTAATTTTTTCACTTTCATCAGTTTTAGAATTAGTATAAATGTTGACTTGTCATTTGTGCTTAAACCAAACATACATTTATTTGCCAAAAAAGGTGGCTGAATGCTGCAAACATAATTTAAAACATTTTAATAAAAAATCTAAATCAATACAAATATTTAGTAAAATTTGATTTTTTTTACTAAATACTGAAAGGTTTTTTTTTGTTTTGTTTTTTTTTTGAGTTGGAGTCTCACTCTGTCGCCCAGATTGGAGTGCAGTGGCCACTCCCGGCCACCGCAGCCTCGACCTGCTGGGATCCGGTGATCCTTCCGCCTTAGCCTTCTGAGTAGCCGGAATTACAGGCGCACACTACCACGCCCAGATAGAAAAGTTATTTTTTAATATAAAAACCTGCCTTACCAAGAAAGAGTTGCATGAACAAAATACATAGTAAGTATTTTCGTTTTGTTTTTATCAACCCTAAATTCTCTCATTAAAAATGCATGAATACATCATTTATATGGATAATAATGTTAAATAATGCTGTATAATTTTTAAAGTGTTCATAAAATACCAAAGTGATGTAAATTTAGAATACACACACACCCACCAAAACACTACTAAAATGCAATGAGAATAATTCTTGATGTAATGAAAACATGACTTACTAACTTTAATAAATCCATCCAAATCTACTTAGTCTCCAAAATTAGGCAATAATAGAAGAATTGAAGTCTATTTCCACAGCATTGTTAAATAAAAAACCTTTTTCTTCCATTTTCGTTAACATTTTCTTTTCTTGTTTGGATCAGAATTATAAACAGGAAATCAGAATTGTGAAAAATTTTTAAATAGTGGGAAAAACACGTTATCCAAGCTTCTTTGAATTTAAAATAAGAACAGCTTTTCTAGTTATCAATTCAGTGCTTTTCATTTTAAAAAGAACCATTAGTCTATTCTTTTCCTGTTGTTCACCCATTATTTTCCTAAGGATAATGAAGTTTCTGTAAATAGAATACAGATCTTAAGAAATCATTGGTGTATCCCACAACAGCTAATGTTTCAGCTGACTTAGAAACAGTGAAAACTAAATTCTACTCTCTTGCTAATAGATTTTAGGCAATAAGGTCAAAGTATCATACGTAACTTTTGTAGTTGTTTTTGCTGGAGTCTCACTCCATTGCCCAGACTGAAGAGCAATAGCATACTTGCGGCCACCACAGCATTCAGGTGATCCTTCCGCCTCAGCCTTCCAAGTAGCTGGAATTACAGGTGTCCATTACGAAGCTACACTAACTTTTTGATTTATTGCATAGATGAGGTCTTGCCAAGTTGCCTAGGCTGTTCTTGAACCTGTGGGCTCAGGCAATCCTCTCGCCTCGGCCTCCCAAAGTGCTAGGATTACAGGCATACGTAACTATTTAAATTATTAAAAAATCCTTGGTTAAACACACGTATTTTTCTTTTCAAGAATGATAATTACTACTTAGATAATTAGTAACTAAGAAATTATAAGAAAATCCTGGGAAAATAATGACGAGTGGAATAAGATCAGTTTTGGAAATGACTATTTGGCTTATTTCAATTCTATAAATATTTAATGAACAACTACTTTTCAAAGTGGCAGAACTGTAGAAATCATAGTGTTGTTTTAGGAGACCAATTCTCCTGTTTTATTATTCAGAAATTATTGTTCTAGAAAAAATTCTAACAGTCGGGTAGGTATCCAATTATAACATCAAAATATGGCAAATCCATGAAAAAACTTGTTTGAAAGCTAAGTAACGTTTACTGTTTCTTCTTATTAACGTTTGTCTTTACCATTCGTCATTTGACTTGCCATCAGATAAGCAATATGAGCATCAATTGTTTAAGAAAGAAATTATAAAAGAAATATTTAAAATGATGTACATAATTTCTAACATGTTTTCCCCTTTTCAGAATTAGTTAAGATTGCTCTTTTGATTTTAGTAGCAAATTGAAAGGTTCACTGTGATCACAGTTTGGGAACCACTGATATTACCCCGTCATTCCTACCAGGCACAAAAAAAAAGTCAGAGGAGGCTATTTTCTCCATGAGTACTCTGCCAAAGTTAAACAGTTTTAGGTAAATCACAGAATTCTTTTTTTTTTTTTCTTTTTTAAAGAAGGTCTTGATCTGTTGCCCAGGTCGGAATGCAGTGGAGTAATCATAGCTCACTGTTACCTAGAACTCCTGGGATCAAGTGATTCTGCTGCCTCAGCCTCCCAAAGCGCAGGATTACAGGCATGTGACACCACACAGAGCCCACATAACTTCTAGACACCTTCAAATTGTAATTAAAAAAAATCAAATACTCATTATAAGCTAACTGTACTTTTATCTCAGTACAAGGAATTGATAAAGCAAGCATGTATGATAGATAAAAGTAAATGGTATGATAAAGGTACTAGAGACTTTATTAAATATAGTCTCTTAAATCAGATCATGAAGAGATTTGAAATTCTAAAGTACCAAAGTTGTCTACTGTGTGAGAAGCCATGTTAACAAATACTAAAGAACTTTTGGCTCACTTTTTTCCATTATCAATATTTTGTGACTCCTAAAAAAACTCTATTCAAAACCATTAATTACACAGAAGGACAGTCAGAAACCTCTCTTTTTCATATCGTTGGTTAAAAGAGAATTGCACATTTGCTATATTAAACTAAAGGGAAGCTAAAAACTTCTCTTTTCCATATCATTGGTTAAAAGGGAATTATACATATACTTTGATCCAAGTTTTACACATATGATGAACACAGTCACTGGGATATATCAATAGCAACTTATTTATAAACATAATTATATTCCTTCCAAGAAACTCCCATTACTAACATAGGAATTTAAAATCATTAGTAAGAAAACATAGTATTGTGTGCAACTCTGCTCTATTTAAGAATACTTCAACTTAGTATAAATGTATTAAAAAGCTAGAAACATTACTGATGTTACCTGTAAAGTGAAATAAGAACTAAAAATTCATGACACTGTAGATAAAGGCTCAATGATCATGCTCATTACAGATCAACAGTAGCAGGGGAAATGTATAGCAAAGTGAGAAAGTGCTCATTTGAAATATAGCAGCAGAAGTAACCAGTCAGAAAGAAAGGGAGAACTGTCTTATCATGTAAACACAATGAGAAGGAGAGCTGCTTATTTATTTATTAATATTGGAATTTCAACTGATATTGTACTAGGTATAATGAAAAGGCTAAATGATAACTAGAAGTAGTTGTGAAAGTGTTTTATAAAACTGAAATATTAATTCTAGTTTTCATGCCTTTCCTGATTACAAAAGAAAAATTGAAGTTGAAAACTATCATAAAATGCCACAATAAAAATAAATTTAAAAATCAGAAAAAATATTTGAAAATAAAGCGAAGGGTCAAGGCCACAGAGTAACACATGTAAACCTAAGGTCTGGTACATTGCTAGAGTACCCTAATGTCCAGAGAAGCAGTTTACAGTTTTACAATGTACAACAGATTAAAAAAAAACAAGTTGCATAGACATAAAAAACTTTCCCTGATACTCAAATGTGAGTGAAAATTTTCCCATGGGTCTTCATTATTGGAACACTTGATTTGATTTAGTGAACTACACGCTTGTAATACCATATTTTTATGAACATTTATTTTAAAATTATTCAGTGTAGACTAATGATGTAGTGCCAAAGCATAGTTTAATGAAAGCAATTGTACATAGTCTAAGAATGGAAAATTATGAAATTTTCTTTCATCTAGGAATAAAATTTAGAAACCTTTAGGTCTGCTTGGACTTGGGTAACCTGATATCAATATTTTATTTTATAAGTGAGCTTTTGATAAGAATTGAGCAACAGAGAGTTCAGATTTTACACAATTTGACTAGAACACAGAAAGCAGAAATTAATATATTGCCAATTAAATTGATTTAATAGATAGTTTAACATATTATTTAATATGTCAATAAATATTAATTGAGCATATACTGTGTGGCAGGAACCATTAGTTGAAAATGAAGAATAATACTGAGTTTAAACAAAGAAACAGACTAAGTACCAATAAATTATCTGCTTCTGTGTATACTGTAGTTGAAGATAAAATAAACATATCGAGGGCCACAGAGATTATTTGTAACCAATTGTTTAGGTCTGCCAATGACTCTTTTCTTCAGATAGCAGAACTGCTACATTTAAGTAAAAATGTTGTTAAAACTGAAGTAGAAATCAATGACTGATATAAGAAAAATGTCCAAGAACTCTAGTTTTGACGTATGGCATAGTGAATAGAGGAAAGGAGAGAGAGAGAGAGAGAGAGAGAGAGAGAGAGAGAGAGAGAATGAAACCGAATAAATGACTCAATCATAATGCAGTGAAAGATTATCCATTTTCCTATTTAAATTCTGATTCTTTGAAATCAAAAATCATTAAGTGAATATTTTCAAAGGCCCTCCTGCCATGTGTTTAACATATATTTTAATTCCAAGAGTAATAATAGTTACTTTCAACAATAGTCAAGGAGCATATGTATTCTCTCATTCTTACTAGTATTAACTTTATAAGTGATAGAACGGAAAACATATTTTGCAATAAATGTGATATGAGGGAAAGAGTTAACCACTATTTGTGAGTTTTACTCTGTCTTTGGCCTATTCTTAAAGGACAAAACAATGTTTCTTTTTTAGATTATTCTTTAAATTAATGCATCATGTTCAGAGGGGCAAAGTCTCACGGGTTAAATACTCATGTGAGCCAGAGCAATTTAAACTGTTCCTTGGTCACATGTTATTGATTACAAGAAGCCCAGAATATGTGAATGAATCGGTACAAATATATCACTACTACTGGGAAAGCTTTCATAGCAAGCATACAAGGAATGTTCTAGCTTTTCCTATTATTTATCTATAGGGGGGGTGGGAAGAATCAGCTATCTATTCAAACAACCTTCTTAAGTGTTAGCTTCAAAATAGATTTTGCTAGCTCTTTCAAAATTAACACTACTCCAGATAAGATTTATATTTGTGGCATATAACTTAGCTTTTTTTTGCATAACCCTTTTTAATAACTGAGTTATGCATTAAGAGAGCTTCAAGTTTTAAATTATCATTTTAGAACCAAGTACCTTCATAGTAATACACAGAGAAATATTAACCTAGATCTTTAAAGGTTAATTTCCTACTGTATTAATATAGCCAAAGTTACTAGTAAATTCTTAGAATAATATATCTTTCAGGTAAATAAACTCTCAAAAGATCTAGGAAAGAAAATCATATTTTTAAATATGTCAACTTCAATTTCAGGGTTTACACGGAGATCACAGAAAAAGGTAATAGAACACAAAATTACTTACTGTTGTTTGAATGTAACTAACAGAACAAAATCTTGATCTGGATATTACCAGATATATGTGAGAAAGAATATAAGAAAAACAGCCACATATATAGAAACACTGAGACATTTCATACTTTTGAAAAACAAATCTGTGTCTCAGTAAAATATAACACTCCAGCTTTTTCAAGCTCAACTCCTCAAGTTCATTCTTAGAAATAATTTGTATGATGATTGTCATAGGACGCCTTCTTTAAGTATTATTAAGAGAACTACGTTATGATAACAAACACTTAATCTCTGTCTAAAGAGCATCAAAGGCAGAAACTATGTTCATATCGAATGCACCTAACAATTTGGGCTTAATATGATAATCACTATGCTAATAATTATAAGATTGAAAACCAATCGTATGGAACAGATTAACATTTGCTTCAATTTTCCCAATTTATGTGTTCTACTTAATTGCCAGAAGATATTATTTATCTTTTTATAATTTTATCTGAGTTTATGTGAATTTTATTATTTTGTAATCATACCTTAAGTGTCATGATTTACAAAATACACATATGCATGTATTAAATATGGATAAAGGTTTGAAGAAAGGTACTGTTTTAGAAAATAAAAATTGTATCAAGAACTGGACACCATACATTCAATAATAATTCAATAGTGACTTTTCTTTGCTATTACACTCTTAATTCTCATATTTCTTTTACAATTTCACTGACCCTTTTTGCAATGCTTGCCCTCCCCCACCAACCTTATAACCAACTCACTCACTCTCATGCACACATTCATTCTCTCTGTCTCTCTCATACACACAAATGCACACACACACAAATACATATATAAACACACAAAGGAAAATGATGTCAACAACACTCTTTACAATCTATACATTTTCCACTAGTGATCGCAACTATCACATTATAACCTCTATGTAAATTAATCCTGAATCTTTCTACTTATGACATCTAGGCACATGTTTTCAACTGTCTCCCCAATATCTCTGTCTTTTAGTTATAAGTCAACATGTCCAAATCAGACTGCACCTTACTAATAAAAGTCAATGTCTAGTTATTGAGTACATACTAAGGGCCAAGCATAGTAATAGGCTTTTTAATGCACCTAGTCATTTAATCCTTATACTTACCCTATAAAATATATAAATTGTCTAAATTCTTACAGGAAGTAATTGCCAAAACTGGCATTTGGGCTTGGCAAAATCCTATTTCTTCAATTATTCCAGTGTCCCCTATCTCAAATCATGGTACTAGTCTACCAATTGCTGAGGATCAAATTTCAGAACAAACTTCTGTTTTTTCCCCAGCCTATCTACCAGCAATGAAGACTTTCTAATTACACAAAGGCGGTTTTTCTTAAGACAAAGGCTGTTACCACAGGTGTGTAAGGTCATATAACTCATGCTATACAGTATAAAACACTTTCTTTCTTGGGTCCAACTCACGACTATGGAATAATAAATCTTTTTGTGTTCCAGTTCCATTCACTCAGCTATGGTTTCCCCGAACAACGCAAATGTGCTTAAATTTTCAGTTGCTTTTGTCTTTATGATGTATTTTTTTAAGAGAGAGTCTCACTAAGTTGCCCAGGTTGGAGTGCAATGGCTTTTCACAGGTACAATCATAGTATACTACGGCTTCAAACTCCTAGGCTAGAAGGATCATCCCAACTCAACCTCCCAAGTAGCTGTGACTTCAGGCATGTGCCACCACACCCAGCTTCAGGTGTTTTTATTGAAGAGAAAAACTGTGATTTTTAGAACATTTCATCTGCAGTGTTTAATGAGCTAGACAACGACAGCTATTTTGAGTACATAAAGACCACAATGTACTATGGAAATTCCATTGCAAGTTCCTTATCCACAACCTGTGTACTTGTGAATGCACATCAAATACGAATGTTCGGACCAATTAGACTACAAAAAAACCACTGAGATTATTAGATCTTGTAAAGTTTTGTTACTCCGTTTGCTTATATGAGGTACTGGGACTCAGTAACTAACTTCTAAATGGTGGCTGATGTGACACTTTGCACATAGCATATATTAACTGAAATACTGAAACTTCCAAAGTTCAATGAATTGTAAAATGAAAATAAAAAAAAATTGTATACCTGGTTCAAATATGTCTCTAGATAAGAGGGGCTCTGGCAAAAATTAGTAGAGGATATAAGGTAAAATTAACAAATTTTCTCTACCTCTTACTTTCTTGCTCCAACTTTCTCTTTTTCAAAAATATTTTATTGTCCTGGATAAACAGAAGGAAATCAGTAACCAATTGGAAACAACTCACCTCTTACTTTAGTCACTAAGTAGTCTTAAAGATAAAACAGGCTGTTATAATAAGGAAAACCACTGAGCTATTAATTAAGATTTTTGAAATTCAGACTTGATAGTCAAGGCAAAGAATTTCAAGACAAAATCAAGCAAATATATATATTTAAAAAATCCTGAAACTTTCTTTTCATGTAAAACTTTCACTTAGGGATTTTAGAACTTCTTCTAAAATTATAGTAATCTTTCCCTAACTATAAATCCCCCTCATGTGAAAATAAGTAGATATATATTTGTATATTTTTCATTGCTGCAAGAATTCTTGATAAAATATATGTGAATCATAATGACTCCAAGTTTTAAAGTAAAAAATTGGTAGTTATGGGGTAAGCCATTTATTCAACAGACATTTATTAAGTGCCTACTCTGTGCCATGTACTCTTCCAGGCCCTTGGGAATGTGGAACAAATACTAAAATCAGCAAAAGTAGCTTACAAAGAAAATAACACTTGAGAATTTCTGTATTTGTCCAGAAGGTACAGTATGTATTTTGTGGTACCCAACCCTAAACAGTAACTTTCAGACACATGAATATTTAAGAAGAACTAAACTAGTATGATGGGAAAACAAGCAGAATGCCTATATAAACATTAAAACTATTACATATCTAAGAATAAGATATGAGTGGGGAATTCTAAAAAGTACCTTTCTACAGAATTTGCTCAACTGCTTGTTGTATGTTTAGGGTAAGTGAGATAATGTCTGAGGATTAAGCAAAATAATGGTTATACTTTAGGAAGTAAGGTTCTGAACGTAATACATAAATTTAATGTGTACATGTCACAACCACATAATATAGCTAGAAACAACAGAAACCTAGTCTGTTTTCAGAAATGAACCTGACAATGGTGAAGCAAGAAAGGGAACTTGGGTGCAAAATTAAAGAGGCACTTATTTTTGAGATCATACACTTGTCAACTATGCTTTTTTGCAAGACACAGACAGTGTGTTCCTCCTTAAATGTTGTGACCTAGGTACTAGCATTTTAAAGCAACTTTCACAAGTGACAGAATGGTTCTCCAAATCTCTTACTATCACAGGGTATAGTGACTATAACTTGTTTATTTTGTTATAGATAAACCTACAAAGATTTATATTCTTTCTGTATAAACTTCACTGAACTGTAATATAAAGCATTTCACTGAAACAACAGGGAAAGAATAGTTGAAAAGTTTCATCTAAAAAGCAATTGCAAAATGATTGCTTTTAAATAAAACTCTATCATAATATACTCATATAATACAAAAACATTATTGATATTCTCTTTATCAGTATGTTGTTCTTGTTTATTTTAGCAAATATTAAAGTAAGTATTTGTATAACATTTACCTAATTATTATTAACCTAAATATGTATTTTTATAGGTTCACTTATAAATCTTATGCCCCATAAGGTCTTCACTGTTTTAGCAAATTATCTTAAAATAAACGTTTTCAAGAATACAACCATAGTTGATGTCAAAATAATTATGGGGGTAGCCCACATTTAAATATATAAAAAATTGTATATTTATTCTCACATGTTAAACTTCAGTCAGCTTCAGAATACTCTCCGTTTGATGCAATACATGTATTAAGACACTTTTTCCCAGTGCTCAGAACAGTTTTTGAACTTGTCAATTTTGATGCCTTTTAAGTCTTCATGCCATGTATTGTTTCATCTCTTTCACATTGGCAAAATGTTTCCCTTTGAGGACTCTTTTCATCAGAGAAACAAAAGTTGCTCAGAGCAAGACTGGATGAATAGGGAGGGTGGGGCATGGGAGTTATGTCGTTTTGGTCAAACACAGCTGAACACTCATTGTGGTGTGGTCATCTGCACTCACAAATCACTCATTATGAAATGGGAAAGCAAATTGAAAGAATCTCCAAAAAAAAAACTCACTTAAACCGAACACAACCCCTCAAAACAATACTAGCTGGTACATTGCTGCCAATGGATTCCTAGAACACTTACCTAGCAGAGGAAGCCTGTACTGCAAGGGGCCCACCCTCCAAAAAGATAATTTGGGTTTTGTGGGGGGGGTCCTCCCTCATATTCATAAACCTTATATCTTCAACTTACATATATATATATACTACTAGGTTAAGTGAAATGCTATTAAAAAACTGCCATAAAATGAGAGTATTCGCCGGGTTCGGTGGCTCAGCCTGTAATCCCGCACCTTTGGGAGACTGAGGTGAGTGGATTGCCTGAGCCCGTGGGTTCGAGACCCGCCTGGGCAGCGAGACCTCATCTCTACAATAAATAATAAAAAAAAAAAAAATCAGCCGGGCATGGTAGCGCATGCCTGTATTCCGGCTACTTGGAAGGCTGAGGTAGAAGGATCACCGGAGCCAAGCAGGTTGAGGTTGTGGTGGCCGGGAGCGGCCACTGCACTCCAGTCTGGGTGACAGAGTGAGACTCCAACTCAAAAAAAAAAAAAAAAAAAAATGAGAGTATTCCTCATTATTTTTTAATTCTTATAGTCTAAGAAGGTTGAGCCTTATTTATTTTAGCATTCCCTGTACCGATAGGATAATGTCTTTCATATGGTAATCATTTAATGAGCATAACAAAAAAATAACTTTAACAGAAAATATTTTGTGTCCCTTGTTAGAAGAACATTTAGAAACTATTTTTGCAAAAATACACAAATATTTTTGTATTTAGTCTTTTTCATAAAAATATGACTGTGAGATAAATATGGTCATGTATTCAGCTGATAAAACAGCTGATTACCTAAGAAGTAGTTTACTTAACTTTAGGAAAGAACATTGCATTTCTATAGTATTAGAAATAAAATATCTATCATTTCTTAGTCAAATAAGTTACATTTAGACTGTCCTATAAATGTTATGCATCTCAATAGTTGTTTTTAAAGTGTATTATTTCATTTGATTAGAAAGATAATTTTAACAATCCAGTTGATATAGCAAAAATAAAATCATTTACTTCTAACGAATTATACAAATAAGAGGGTATCAAGGGTAAACTGTTATACCATCTAGTGGGTAGGGCTCTTATGTTTAAAGTTGCATTGGCAGATTTGATCATGAGTATTCATGATACAATATCCTAAAAGTGGTATGTTGAAGGATACCTGACATTGTTAGCATCTGACCTCTTCCTAAGAGAAACACTTTGAGTTTTGGGGAAAATAGGAGAAATCAGTTCAGATGGTGCTGAAAATATGAGTAGTATCTTTTTTTTTTTTTTTTTTAAAGGATACATTGAAATAGGAATCTTTTACCACTGACTCTTCTTTTTTTTTTTTTGACGGATGGATTTATAAGATCTTTCAAAGAACAGAGAGTCACTAAACATTCTGGCCTACTTACTCTAGAGACTCACTCTGTTTAACATAGAAAAGTTACATTATGACTTTAAATACAATTTCTCCCTTTCTGTACCTCAATTATGTTCCTCAAATTTTACCTTTTTCTACTACCTTTGGATTCGTTTTTAATAGAGTTGACACAAGCTCCTTCAGTCTTGCCTTGTGGCTAAATTGAGGATCAGATCGAGCCAAATGTGCGAGTGGTTTTTGTGATGTGGGATAAGCACGTATGTGAGTGTGTATGAGTGCATGCTCATGTGTATGTGCCTATTGACTGTTCAAATAATCCAGGAAAACAGAAAAAAATGCTGAATGGGAGTTTTGTGGGTAGAACTAACCAGGCAACAGAGCCTTTGCTGTGTATCACTTAGTGAATTTCCAAATGTTGCTACTATACAATGAAGCTACAGTTTATAGAAGGCCACCTCAGGAAAATGTGTGTTTATGTGCACACATATGTACGCATGCAAAATATAAAATTATTTGTAACATCTCTATTGATTACCATTTTCCCTTTCTGAAAACAATCTTCAAAGAATGGTGCTTTCTGGTATTTAAATTACTGGATGGTATTTAACTAATAAACTAAAAACTACTCTGGAGTCTGGACAACAAGGTCAAGAAAGAGGGTGTAACTTAAGAGTCTGAACCTGCCTAATTTGCAACTTCCATTTTGCCACATAAAAAGGAGTCTAGAAAACCCCTAACTATTACCTATCAATACCCAATCTTGTACCAAATCCTTTTAACTACAACGCACTTATGATGAATCTTTTAAACTTTAATCTATGATGAATCCATGGTGTTTATAACTCAAATTATACACTGCCACCTCATTCAAAGTCCTTTTGCCTAGCAGCTGAATTCTTTCTTTCCTTCTTAGTAGTATAAATTGCAATGCAACATTGAACAAAGCCCTGCAGAATCCAATACGATGGTGATGGTCAATGGAGAAAAGCAGGGAAAGTAAATGTATCATTATTCTAAAAACTTCTAGGTATCCCTGGAGGATAAATTTCAGGAAAAATGTTAAAGAACAGTATATTTGAAAGAGTAGTCTGAATTTCATAAATTAAGAGCAGTCAAAGATCACATATTTGTAGCTGAGTGGCATAGTTAAGGCTCAAAAATCATATCAAGGAGTTTAATGACAGTGACAGTTGTAGAACAAGCAGGCAAAAAAATATGAGTATCACTGGCCGTGGAATTTTCATATTCTACTGGGTCTTACAAGGAACTAGGGATTAAGTCTGGATTAAACTCTCAAACTGTGTCTCCTAAATGAAGACCAATTGCTCCTAATTGCAAAATTACGGGGTTTTATAATTCCAGTTCATGAAAGAACTGAAACTACCTAAAAAGATCAGTAATATAGTAATTTCCATTCTAATTTAGTGCATTTATTCATCCTTATATAGTATTTTGTTTATATGTTTGTATATTTAAACATTTTTCACACTGCAAAGCTTTCAAAGTATGTTTATAAATATGTAAGAGAAGGTAGAGTCAAACTTTGATGCTTCTAACACTATACTATTGCACAGTAGTTATTTTTATTTAAAAATTGAAAGATAAATTAGTAACCACATTTTACATATGTTAAAAATTAAAATGTAAATATAACTCAAATGCAAAGTTTGAAAAATAATACAGCTTCAAAGTAGTCTTAATTAACAGTAGAAGCTTAATCAGTTCAAATCATATGATGGATTCCTGACACCCTCCTGTTCTTTTGCTACCTTAATTAATTAAACTCTTCAAAAATGAAAGAATCACTTTTTTCAGACAAAGTATTAGCACAGTCAGATTAATAGAAGTACTTAAACCAATAAGTTTTCTTTTTATTAATTTTTTGGGCAATGGTTCAGAAATCTGCTTTTAAAGTGCTAAGGATATAGAGAGATGTATCTCGGCCATGGAATATGCTTTTATTCCATGGCTAAGAGGGTCTTGAACAATTTCCTATATTATGAAGCAATGATGAGACCACTGAGTCACCCTTCATTTAAATTTTTGCTATAAATAAATGAAAAAGAGACTTCAAATTTGCACCCCTCTCCCGACACTTACAAAAGTGAAAGAATACAAACCCGTATAATAGATTCTAATATCCTTGAAAAAAGGTTCCATAAGTGAGAACAAATTCTATGCACCTATTTCTGGACTAACTCCTAAACTCTCTAAAACTTTGGGACTGCTCTACAGAAGTCTGAAAGTATAACGAATATTTTATACTGAGCCATAAAGACATTTTGTCGTGCTGCTCAGTTTGAAACCCTTCAATACCTTTCACTTCTTGCCATAAAAGAGTCACTGCACTAACCTTCAGCATTCTATAATTCAACCCATCTTTACCTCTCTCACTCACCTCCTCCTTTCCTATCTTTAGCGCATTTCTTTAGCACATTTCATTCCATCCATACTTGCCTCCCTGCCGTGATTCAAACCAGTCAGGTCTTTTGCATTCTTGGCTTTCTAACCAGAATGATCTTCCCCAGATATCCACATGGTTTACTCCCTTAAATCCTTCAAATATTGGTTCTAAGGATATATCCTGACTTATTAATGATGGCACAGAAGTGGAGAAAAGGGATGGGAGTGTAAGCTAGTTCAACCTCTATGGATAGCAGTGTGGTGAATCCTAAAAGAACTAAAAATCAACTTCCCATATGACCCAGCAATCCCCTTTCTGGGAATATACTCAGAGGTACATAAATCATTCTACACAAAAGACACCTGCAAATGCATGTTTATTGCTGCACTATTCAAAATAGCAAAAACATGGAACCAACGCTACTGCCCATCAGAAGTAGACTGGATAAAAATAAAATGTGGTATGTGTACATGATGTAATATTACACAGCCATAAAGAACAAAATAATAGACTCTGTGGCAAACTGAATGGAGCTGGAAACCATCATACTAAGTGAATTAGCACAGAAACAAAGACCGGAATACTGCATTTTCTCATTCATAAGTGGGCCCTGAACACTAGTCACATTAGCACGAGGGTGGGATCAGCAGTTGCTGGGCACTGCTAGGGGAGGGAAGAAGGGAGGACGGTCGGAGGCATATGATAACACAATGGGTACCACGTTCACTGTCAGGGGGAGTGAGGGCCAGCTACAAGCTCAAACTTCATCTACATGCAGTCTACTTATGTAGTTAATCCTCACTTGTACCCCACAATTATATAACAAAATAAAATTTAATTTAAAAAATGCTATATTCTCAGGGAGGACTTTTACATTTTCCTTTCCTACTTTCTCGATCCTCATCCCCTGCTAATCTTTTTTTCCCATATCACTTATTATTATCTGAAAAACTATGTATTTTGCCTATTGATTTTATATATATATATATATTTTTTTTTTTTTTTTTTTTTGTGAGTTGGAGTTTCACTCTGTCGCCCAGACTGGAGTGCAGCGGCCGCTCCCGGCCACCGCAGCCTCGACCTGCTGGGCTCTGGCCATCCTTCCGCCTCAGCCTTCCAAGAAACTGGAACTATAGGCATGCGCTACCATGCCCGGCTGATTTTTTTATTTATTTTAGAGATGAGGTCTCGCTGCCCAGGCGGGTCTCAAACCCGCGGGCTCAGGCAATCCACTCACCTCAGCCTCCCAAAGGCGCAGGATTACAGGCTGAGCCACCGAGCCCAGCTTGATTATATTTTTATCTGATTCATCCCACTGAAATTCCATAAATGTAAGAAATGTTGACAGTTTCTTTCGCCCATACCAGTTCTAGCATGCCCTCCTTTCTTTTCTCCCTTCTCTCTCTAATAAACTTTATTTAAAAACTTTAAAAAAAAAAAAAGAAATTCTATCTTGTCCTCTGCTACATCTCCTATACCTAAAACACTGACTTGGCTATAAGAAGCATTCCTTAAATATTCATTGAATTGAATTATATCTAAGGATCTAATGAGTTGTACTGCCAGCAAAGATACAGAGTTCTTGTCTTCTCTTTTCTATGACTGCCATTTGAAATACCACATATTAAGAGTTAAGACTCTTAGTAGTTTTAGAGACAGACATATGGCATCCTGAAGTTTGGGTGTCCTTTATTATTGGTTAATTAATCTCACTTAGTGTGTATAAATTTTATACATGCATATATATAGCTACATATATATGCATATATACATATAGATTTATATTTTATACATACAAATACATTATAGTAATATCCCGTATTTTAAATTCCTAAAATGGCAAAAGTGAAGAGCCAAGAATAAAAAATGGTAGGATCTTAAAATGCACACATACATAAACATTCAAGTTTAAATTTAAAGCTTTCACCAGTAGTTCTTGCCACTATATGGGAACATAACTACTTCTATCAGGATGGAATAACATATAACGCTGTATTTTTTAAAAGTTGATAAATTTGAGACAGTTACCAAAATAATATAGAACTCTTTATTAAAGCAAAGAAAAGATGATTAATTGATATTCCTTTATTAGAGACATATTAAAGTTATTTGTAAAAACATATTTGAACTATAAAATGCAAGTGTAAAAGTAAATTTGCATAACAAATCTATTATAAACAATGAGCTATACCAGTACCATTTACCCAAAATAGAAGTTTCAACATTACTAATTCAAAAACCAAAACTGAAGCATGAAAACAATCATTGTACTATCATTAGAAAACTTCTTTTCTCCTCCTTAATCACAGAAAATACTTACACAAGGTCCTATCTTTTTAAGTGCTTTCTTAAAGAGCTTTCCACTGGTATCTTCCTCCACACGCTGGCAATAAGGGTGTATTTTGGTAATATCACTCATTCTATATTATTTGCTTCCAGGAGATAAAGTATCAGAAATAAAGATTACAATGTTTTAACATGGTAACATATTTTTGATCATGAATTTGGTTGTGCTAATGCTAAAGATGATGCCGTAATAACAGGATCTGCTTGAATATTAAAGTCAGAACCTTCCTTCAAATGTCAGTCAGTTATTAACAATGTAATATAAATGACCTAAAAATGATGCTGAGCTTCCAGAATAAATACTATACCCTTTCTCACTAACAGTTTAGCCAATTCTTTCCAAGATGCTTGATGTATTTCAAAACAAAGATACTGTGGACATACTCAACCTATGGTGACTATAAAATGGGTAAACAGCACTTTCAGCTAGGAGTAAAGAATGATAAATCAATTAATGGAATAATATGAAGTAAAAATCTTCTAACAGAGAAGATTTCTCCAAGTGAACTTTATATTAGAAGTGTCCAAGCGTGGATATTCACTAGTTACTAAACTGCTTATTTCACAATAAGTTCAGTTTTCCTCAACTAATACTTTTTGCCTTTAGATAGTTCACATTCAAGGAAATATTTTAACTATTATTAATATGAACAAAACTTATCCAATAGAAAATGTTATAGAGACAAGATAAAGCATACCATATTTCCAAACTGTGCTTGTTTTTGCTTGAAACAACTATACAAATATACAATTTAAACTTATTTATTATTACCTATGGAGATTTAAAGTTAGACATGATGAATTTCACAATACATGATAATCTAAGTTAATTTCCAATAACGTTATTTCAATTCCAATCTTTTCAAGTTATTGAAATTAAATGGAGAAATTTAAACAAGATTTGTCATTGACTCAAATATCAGTGCACTTGAAAGACAGCTGAAATATTCTTAGAGTAAGATCTAAAATGTTAGTGAGAATAATGGAGAGTGTCATGATACTTTCTTAATTCTGGTATTGAACACTAATAAAGTTTTCACAAACTGTGTCAACCCAGTACCCAACACACTAACTCCATGAATATTTGCTAATATATGAGTGAACCGCTGTCAGATAGATGAACCAAAGGATTGAACACAGCAAGAGGAGGCTTAAAACATACATGTTGATAATGACTACTGAGAGATGGTAATACTTCAGAATTGGGACAAAAATGATATAGCCTAGCTATCACTCTTTTTTTATAAAACAAAACTTCAGTATAAAAATGGGTTTGATAACTATGCCACTAGTCTACTAATATAGAGAACACAAAATTGTACATTTACACCTGTCATATGAAATGCTTCCCTAAAGCACTGCATTTGAGGAAAATGAGACGAGCTGCTCACAAGGTAAATTATGTTTACCATAGTAAAATGCCTGAAAGAGGAAGGTATATCATAAAATAAGCAAGCATTTTCTTTAGAAATTTCCTTAATACTGCCATATATAACCTTTATGACTGTTTCCTTATCTGCCAAATTTGGATAATTCTGTCTCATAGGCCTGTAAAATTAAATTAGATACGAGTCTAAAGCATGTAGTCACCTGTAGGACTTGTAAAAATGCAGAGACATTGAAAAGTACTTCTTGTGCACTGGGCTACACTTTGAAAATCAGTCCTTGAGGAGATCATTTAACTTGTTGCATCGTATTCCTCTTTGGTTATATTTTACCAAAAAGCAGATGAGAAGCATCAGGAACAGGAAATCTTGTTACCCATCTGTCCCTTGGCTCCTGGGGCAGTTTCACAGCACCCAGTCCTAGTGACAGCATAGGAGCAAAATCCAAGGGATAGGACTAGCTGGCCATAAGAATCAGAGACCCGTTTTAATTGTGAAATAGTGGTCTATAAGAAGGGGAAAAGGGGGAAAAAAGGAAAAGAGAAAAAGGAGCAGAAGAGAACACAGAGAAGATGAACAAGACTAAGAAAACAGCGTGGCAATTATAACATGTTCCTTCAATCTCCAAAACCTGTTTAACTTGCAGATTTTTTTGAAGGTGGTAGTCCACACGTAGTAGTAATTCAACGACAACCAACCCCTGCCTTACTCAGTGGATTATCTATCACATTAAAGACCAAGGGTGTGAGTCCAAATTTCTCCTTAAAGGATCTTCAAAAACATATCTTTTGTTGGTGAAATTTAAAAAGTAACTTGATGTAGTCAAATATTAGAACATGAGATTTCCCACATTTTTTATACAAAAATTTACTCATGAATTCTTATACCTCGGATTTTTCTCCACACTTTTTATTATTAATTATGCCAAGATTTATTTATAAATAATTTTTGTTAACTAGTATCACATAACTTAAATTATAGTGATGCTAGGATTTAGATTGCACTCCTGTGGCTCATTTCAGATGTAAACTGTATTCATGTTTTCAGTTGTACCCTCTTAATACATTTTATAGTTAGGAGAAACAGACCAGATGTTTTCACCTATTTCACCTCTTTGTTACTACTATTTCCCAGCAATCTTATTAAAAGAAGAAGAGAATATCTTCTAGAACTTACTCATCAACTGTCAAAAGAAAAAAACCCTCTTCTAGGAAATGTATGCTACAATATTAGAGTAAAATTCAAAATATTATACATGGAACAAACTCTAGGGAATATGTAATTATCCTCTTACTTTTCTCTTTTTACTTTTTTAACAACATGAAACCTATTCAGAGTTTTATAAAGGAGCAATTCTATGGATATACACAATTAGACTTAGATTACAAACACTAGCCACTAGGTTCCTCATATATTTACTAATTTAGGAGCCTTATATTCCAAAATATAACACATTTATAGAAGATAGTTAGCTTATGCAAATAGTATGGTTTGTTTGTGTGATTACCCTTGATGCTTAATTGTAGAACTCCCTGTAAAATTCACTCTAACCTTGACATCTTTCCAGATATGCAGGAGAGATAATGTCAATTGTAATTTTTTATAAATTATGTTTCTACAGTACATTTCAATACAGTTCATATAAATGTCCTCCATGGATTTGTATGCCATTTGAAGTGAAAGTAGAAATGCCACATAAATATTTATCTTAGCTCTGCTACTTATGTAATTTACCATTTTTTTGTTTTTCTTTCTGTCTTTTCAGTTCTTTGCAATCTGGCTTCTGACCAGACTTGTATCTATCTACCTCTACACTGTGGAGTATTATACTGTTGATCACTTCTACTCCAATTCCCTTTCCCCAACATTTGTAAAAATACATTTGATCTTAACTTTCCTGAAACTCTTCTTGTTTTCCTTTCTCACTGTTTATTCTCTGGTACCTCTTCAAAGAAAGTGTCATAATAATTATCCCAGAAGATTCAGTCATCCTTCTCTCCTCTAAATTCTGTATCATAATCTTTCCCACAAACACACTTCAACTATTATTACTAGGTAAATAGTTCTCAAATTCCTGTGTTCGTTCCTGACCTCTTTCAAGTTTTAACTTTTGACTAACTACGTATTATACATCTCAGTATGACCCAATATTATTTCACAATCACGATATCTTAAAGAGGATTCATGGCCAGGTATGGTGGCTCACATCTGTAAACCCAGAACTTTGGGAGGCTGGCATGGGAGGACTGCCTGAGCCCAGGAGTTCAAGACCAGCCTAGGCAACATAACAAGATTCTGGCATGGTGGTGCATGCCTGTAGTACAAGCTATTCAGGAGTCTGAGGTGGGAGGATCATTTGTGTCTAAGAGATTGATGCTGCCATGAGCTATGATTGTGCCACTGCATTCAAGCCTGGGCGACAGAGTGCAACCCCATTTCCAAAAAAAAAAAAGACTCACGATCTGTCCCAACAAGAAATCAGCTCCTACTCTTTGCTCTTCTACAATATTTCAATATTTAATGGCACCTTTACTTCACAAATTACTTTGCATCTTTAACTTCTCTCTGTTTCTATCTTCACATACCATCTGTTACCAAGTTCCATTAATTTTTATCCTTCAATATTTCTGAAATTCTAACTCTCTTCTCTATTCGTAAAGACAAAAACCTTGGTTAGGTCTTGACTCTCCCTATCACAGAATACTCTGATAGACTACTAATGAATCCTCCTATCATTAATCCGTAATTCTTTTATAAAATATTTAATACTAATCTGCTATCTACCAAATACTGTATTAGCCTTGGAACACAAAAATGAAATGACATAGTCCCTGCCCTCAAGGAATTTATAGTCTACTAGAGAAAGAGACATGAAATAGAGTGATTAAGTGCTATGAGGTAGAAGTAGTAAATCTCATATAAGCATAAAAAATGAGCACAGACACATAATTTCCTGACAAGAATAAAAAAATTCTTCTCAGAAGAGATCATGTTTAGCTGAGCTTGAAAAGACATATGAACATTATTCCAGATAGTGAGAGGTTAGGAGCTCTCATAAAAATGGCACAATATGAACAGTATCGCATCAGGGTGAAAAACTATGAAGTCTACCAAACCCCAGATCAAGATGTCTTTTCAGGTAGAACAGTACGAAGAGGACAATAAAAAGTTGCAGAGTTTTGTTTGTTTAGTTTTTCACCATTTAGAAAATAATTATTTAACAAGCATCCAACATTTCCTCATCAATTTCCTTATTCAATAAACGATAATTAGACAATTATCATATTCTGCAGTCATGCTATCTAGTAAATAATCAAGCTTCCTTGACTTCAATACACTCAAAGTCTCATGGTAGAAATGAATATTACAAAGATTAGAACAACATACAAGCCCTAAAAAGAAGTAATATCTAGGATGGATGCATCACGTTTACATAAAGCTCACTGATCACATTATAGCATCTCCAATCTGAAATACCATTTAAATGGAAAAAATCCATAGATACATATTCATATATTCATATCCATGGCATTACTATTTGTTTGTAGTTGTTTAACACAACTATCGTTGTTAGCCAAAAGAAATTCCAGCAAAGCTGTGGTAAGGATGAAGAAAAAGGTTTTTGAGAACAGAACTCTGATCAGATCACTCCACTACTGAAAAGTCATCAATAGTTTCAGTTCCTAGCCTACAAAGTTTCAAATCCTTAGCATGTCATTTAGAGTTTCTCGAACCTAACTCTCCTACATTTGAAAGCCAATTTGTTTTCCTTTTCTCAATTTATTTGCCCTATATTCTCAATAAATACAATTATTTATTTATTATCCCTGATGCATTTTTACTTCTGTGCTCTTAATTAAACAATTACACTATTCCTTCTAACTCAATTCCACTGGACCCAGCCCTAGAGTGTCTTCCCCTGTTTACCTATGAAACTACTGACCACCTTCAATGACCAGTTTGAATGTCATTTCCTTCTTAAACCCTTTCCTCATCATGAAATAATCCACTTTGTTCCTGATCAAGATATCTGTGACTTTCTTATGGAACTTACCATGTCCAATATTTGACTTTTTCCTTATTTACCTATCCTTGAATATAGCTACTGGTATTTCTTTAAAAAAATCTTTATCATAAGAATGCAAGTGAGTGAGTGACAAGGTAGGCATCTTACTTGTTTTTTTGTCTGTGAGAATACTTTGCAAGCCTAGGTGGGTTTTTTTTTTAATTATTTATTTGTTTGTTTGTTTGTTTTTTGAGTTGGAGTCTCACTCTGTCGCCCAGACTGGAGTGCAGTGGCACACTCCCGAGGCCACCGCAGCCTCGACCTGCTGGGCTGCAACGATCCTTCCGCCTCAGCCTTCCAAGTAGCTGGAACTACAGGAGTGCTTTACCACGCTCGGCTGATTTTTTTTTATTTATTGTAGAGATGAGGTCTCGCCAAGTTGCCCAGGCGGGTCTTGAACCCGCGGCTCAGGCAATTCACTCACCTCGGCCTCCCAAAGCTCGGGATTATAAGGCTGAGCCACCGAGCCTGGCGAGCCTAGGTGTTTTTTAAAAATCTGTGGAATGGGCCGGGCTCGGTAGCTCAGCCTATAATCCCAGCATTTTGGAAGGCCGAGGCGAGTGGATTGACAGGTTCGAGACTAGTCCAGGCAACTTGGCAAGACCCCATCTCTCCAATAAATCAAAAAATTAGCCGGGTGTGGTAGCACGCGCCTGTAGTTCCGGTTACTTGGAAGACTGAGGCAGAGGGATCACTGGAGCCCAGCAGGTAGATGCTGGGGTGGCCATGAGTGTTCCACTGCACTCCAGTCTGGGTGACAAAGACTCCAACTCAAAAAACAAAACAAAAAATCTGTGGAATGAATGAAGGAATAAATTAATTCATTCATTACTTCATAAATTCATTCATATCAACTGCTCATCACATTGCTTGAAGCTGTGAAAAATTATATAGTGTTTAACAGTTAAAAAGTTAGTTTTGCACTGGAAACCTCTGAGATCAAGTCTTGTTTTTTACATTTTAGGAAATGTTTCCCCATCCACAGTGACATATACTGGTGCACAAATACATGTGTATAAGGGGGGACCCCAAAGAAACCCAGAATTATTTTTTGGAGGGTGGGCTCCTTGTAGTACAGGCTTCGCCCCTTAAGTATTCTAGGATTCCATTAACTTCAGTGTACCAGCTAGAGTTGTGCTTGGATTCAGTGAATTTCTTTTGGAGATTCCTTCAACATGTTTGCCCATTTCATGATGGGTGATTTGGAAGTGCACTTGCCCACGCAGAATTGAATGGTCAGCAGTTCCTCATACTCCACCCTTACTCCACCCTACTCTTCCCACTCTCCCCTGCTCCCCACCCAAACCAGTTCACTGGATCTCAACCTAAGCAACTGTTTTTGTTTCCACCAGAAAAAAGGCCTCAACGGGAAACGTTTGGTCAGTGTGGAAGAGGTGAAACAAAAAAATAGCAGAAGCACTAAAGGGTATCAAAATTGATGAGTTCAAATATTGTTTTGAGCAGTAAAAAAAAATCTTGATAGGTGTACTGCATCAACGGAGAGTACTTTGAAGGTGACAAGTTTAAACTTGTAATAATATACAATTTATTATAAATAAATTTCAGGGTTTTGTGGGTCCCTCCTTATATACACACACAGAGGAATATATTGGTAAATAGAGTGGGTGTAAGATTAAAAGAGCTAAAACATATAGAGCATAATGTCTGAAATAAAAAAACTATATGTTCAATGAATGTTATCTAAAATGCTATTAAAAAGTAGCATCACTAAGGTTAGTACATCTTTCAAATCAATTCAAATTAGTTTGTTATGGTTCTTTTATTCCTATTTCCCATTATTAAGGGACAAGAAAAATTTGTTTATGTATTTTATAGAACCCAAACACAATGTGATGGGAATCTGATAGACAAGAATCGTATTGGTCTATATAAATGTATACAATCAAACATGAAAATTCATACCAAAGTCAAGATTATAATCTACATTAAAGTTTTAGCAGTCAGAAAATTTTCTATATACTGCTAATATTTCCTTCAAATAGTATAACTCTCAAATTTAATAGCTGACTGAATAATTTACTAAAGATGCAGATGAATTTTGGTATTGTCTGAATAGACAATGTGTTCTGCGGAATGCCTCTCCCAGGGATATTACAGATATAGGTAGAATACATTATATGTTATACTACTGTAACACAATCTTCGAAGTTACGAAATTGGGAATATATTATTCTAAGATTCATGTGATCACCTTTATGAGTAATTGCATTTTTTCTGGCAAAATGAATATGAAAAAAAGTCAAGTAACAATTTCTCTCAATTCTTTACCTGCTTTTGACTTACATTAATAGCCTTACAGAGCAAAGGAAAAGTAAGAATCTTCCATTTCTCCTCTCAGTTTTTTTTTTTTTCTATTTCCATTAACCTTCCACAGTTCAATTAATAATCAGATTCTACACTTAAGTCTAACATTTCTCAACACCACTCCTAAGAATGCCATGAGAAACCATTAGGACAAGAATACAAAAGACATCCCTGCCTAGCAGAGGAAAGGTCAAACAGCATGCATCAACACCTTCTCCTCCCCAAACTTGAGCACTAAAATGGGAGGACTCGCTTTGGCTGCAACACTCTGCTCCTAATAGGTGATGGAGACATGTTTAACTCAGGCATAAATACAAAGAGGTTAGCCTCAGTACTACTTTACTCCAACATTTCTTTTGATCTTTGGCTTATGGCATCAGAATCAATGTACAATATAAATCAAAAACTGAGATGCTATTTTACAACGTAAAATTTATCCTTTTTCCGTTAAAAAAAATAAATCTTTTCCTACAGTAAGAAAGTATAACATCAAGGAGTAGTGGAGTGGAGAAAAAAGACAGGGTTTTATCTAGCAAGTCACAATAATTTCTGACTTTGTTTTTTAAACTGCAATCAGTTTTTGGAAAAACAGAGTAACGATCCCAGTAACAATGAAATACAAGCTACAAGAAAACATCTATAAAGTCTCTGTAAATTTTCCAGTCATAAGGTACTATAATTTTCTTCATGCCTATAATAGGCCAGGGTTAGCATCTTTAAGCAAAAAGAGGACTTTCAGGGACATGTAAGCATTTTCTGCTACAAGGCAGAGGAATGTGCTTGGTTTTACTTTGCAATCTTTTCACCTCCCTTTCAGCACAATTTCTAACCTCTACTCCATCGCCAGATATCTACTCAGGGCCTTTAGACCAACTTTTCAATGTCCAAACTTCCCACTTAAAGTCCATTTAGGTGAAGTGCCCTATAACAATATGTCCATGACTCCAAAATTATATATTCTTTTACACACCGATATTTAATGTTATGTAATATCAATTTAAACTCATACTGTGATTAAATAAATTTATAACAATCTATAAATTGTAAATTGGCTTATCTACCATTTGTGTTTACATTTTTAAACGTACTATCTGCTGAACTGTGTCCCAAAAAGGTATGTTGAAATCCTATCACCCAGTAACTGTGAATATAACTTTATTTGGGATACTTTATTAAGGTGTTTACAGATTTAACAAGTGGAGATGAGGTATTGAAATGGGTCTTTATTCAATATGACTGGGGTCTTTATAAGAAGATGGCCATTTGAAGACTCAGACACACAGAGAGAAAAATCACATGACAACAGAGGCAGAGATTGGAATGATGTAATTGCAAGTCAAGTAATGCCAAGGTCTGACAGTGATTATCGGAAAGTAGGAAGAGGAAGGAAGGACACTTTAAGGGTCTCAGGAGAATGGCTCTGCTGACACCTTGACTTCAGACTTCTACCCTTCAGAATTGTCAAAGAATAATTTTCCATTGTTTTCAGCCATGCAGTTTGTAGTACTATGTTACAGCAGTCCTAAGAAACTATTATAAAAAGTATCTAATTAGTTCAAATATATTAATCTTTATCAAAATGTGTGCATAATATATATTTGAGCAAACATCCTTGTTTGCCTTCCAGAAAACTGATGTGTATATGTTTGTGTAAAACACATCCACCAATTTTTTAAGGACAGACATTTCTGAAGATATGGCTTTGGAATAAAGGAATCAAAGCTACCTTGGCAAAGTGTGGTGGCTCACCCATGTAATTCCAGCACCTTGGGAGGCCAAAGTGGGAGCAACCCTTGAGGCAAAGAGTTTGAGACCAGCCTGAGCAACATAGCCAGTTCCTGATACTACAAACAAAAATTTTAAAAATTAGCCAGGCATTGTGGCACGTGACTGTTGGCCCAGCTATTCAGGAGGCTGAGGCAGTAGGATCGCTAGAGCCCAGGAATTTGAGGCTGCAGTGAGCTGTGATTGTACTACTGCACTCTAGCCTGGGCAACAAAGTAAGACCCCCCTGTCTTCAAAACAGCAACAAAATTCTATTTCCATCTACCATCGTTTTTAATGACTGCCTCATGATCCTCTATAATGCCCCATTCCCACCTCTGACAACGCTTTCACGTACGAGGGGGAACCCCACAAAATCAGGAATTTATTTGTAAGGACTTGTGTATTTGTTCTTACATGTTTAAACTTCACCTTCAAAGTACTCTCCGTTTGATGCAATATGCCTATTGAGATGCCTCTTCCATTGCTCAAAACAGTATCTGAACTTGTCAATTTTAATGCCTTTTAATGCCTCTGCCATTTTTTTGTTGTTGTTTCAACTCTTCCAAATCAACAAAACATTTCTGTTTGATGATATTTTTATCCAAGGAAAAATGTCATTCAGGGCTTAATCGGATGAACAGGGCGGGTGGGGCACGGGAATCAAAAACTGCTGAACCCTTAGCACAGTGTGGGCAGGTGTCTTATGGTAGAAGAACCTGTTTGTGACAACTCCAACTAGGGACATTTATTCTGCAAATTGTAACAAAACCTTCTCAAAACTTCAAGATAAAAACTTTGACTATTCGATCTGAAGGAACAAATTCCGAGTATATTACAAGGGGCTTGTCCTGCAAAAGAGGGTAACTTTTTGGGGGGTCCCCTCTTGTATAAATTGTTTATATTCTGTTAGTTTTTAATGACGCATTTTTCCTATGTAAACTGAAGTTTGTAGAAAGTAAACAATCGATTGATAATTGACTTTTACTAGAATCACTAAAGAGTGTTCTTTTTCTCACAGAAACAGGAAGCCAAATTCCACATATTCTCACTTTTAAGTGGGAGCTAAACATTGGATACACATGGACATGAAGATGGCAACAAAGACAGTGGGTACTCCTATGGTGGAGGGAGGAGTATAAGAATTGAAAAACTAGCTATCGGGTAATGGGCTCGATAGAAGCCCATATCTCATCACCATGAGATATATCCATGGAACAAACTGCTCATGTGCCCTTGAATCTAAACTAAATAAATAAACAAACAAACTGTTCATTTTAAGATCTAACTCTTAGTAACTAGACAAATATTAACAGAAAATAGTCAACGAAAATATTTTTAAAACCACACTTATGCCAGGCTTGGTGGCTCAGCCTGTAATCCCGTGCTTTGGGAGGCTGAGGTGAGTGGATTGCCTAAGCCCGCGGGTTCGAGACCCGCCTGGGCAACTTGGCGAGACCTCATCTCTACAATAAACCAAAAATGAGCCGGGCGTAGTAGCGCGGCGCCTGTAGTTCCAGCTACTTGGAAGGCTGAGGTGGAAGGATATTTGGAGCCCAGCAGGTCGAGGCTGCGGTGGCTGGGAGCGGCCACTGCACTCTAGTCTGGGCGACAGAGTGAGACTCCAACTCAAAACAAAACAAAAACAAAAACAAAAAACAACAAAACAACACACTTATTTGTAACTTATATGTACTTTAAGGTAAATATTTAATACTTAAATGTGCATACAAGCATATGTATATTTTAAAAATAAGATAATCTTTACTATCCTTCAATTTTTTAAACTTAAAATGTAAATAGACATCTTTCCATATTTCTATGGATAAAGTTCATTACTGTTTAAGTCTCATAGCAATTCATCTATGTATACGTAATAATACTTTTAGCCAGCACCCTAACATTTACAATGTTTATAGTTTCCTTATGACAAAAATGCCTATTCTTGCATATTCTGGCACATATGTGTGAGAATATTCATACCAATAGCTTCTAGTAATGGATCTACTAGGTTGAAGATTTTGATACATATTGGCATACTAACATCCAATATTGTTTAAATTGAATTATAATCCTCAGCAACAATACATGAAGTTATTTGCATATACACATATCATAGACATTGTAACCTAATCCTTCAAGCTCATGCATGCATATGCTTTTTCAGAGAATACACAGTATGTAAAACCAGAATAATGACATCCAAATTTGGGGGTGAGTGTGTGTGTGTGTGTGTGTGTGTGTGTGTGTGTGTGTGTGTGTATGTGTGCGTGTATGTGTAATATCCTTCTGATATACACCATGCATACACATACAGTCATGTTTCTACATATTTATATATTTATGTGTGAACAGAACATATCTGAAGAGAACCAGGAAAAAAAAAATGTCACATTGAAACCTTCTAGAAGAGGAACTGACAGGTGGGGTGGGTAAGAACAGTGGTTAAAAGATAGGATTTGAAAAGAGAAATATTTTTCATTCTATACTTTATATTAAATTTTTCACTGTGTACCTTGTGCATGTAATATCCTCTCAAGAAATAGCCCTATTTTTACAAATAAAAAATGAAAACCTGAATTTCTTCAGAAATTATTAAATACAGGGTATTATTCAGCTAAATTAATGTAAATTTATTCAAACATCAGTATTATATACATTTTTTAAAATATTGTAAATTAGTTCAAAATTTCATGACAGACACATTTTCTTGAAAATTACTTTTTCTATTTATTTGGTTATTCTATTCTTAAACATAAACAATTTAATATCAATTTAAGAGTCATCTATGTATTTATTTTTCTTTTGAAACATACTGTTAATAACAAAATAATACCAAAATTCAGGCTTAGTAAAGCAAGCAGAAAATCTATATTTTTTACATTTATAATATTTAAGTTAGACCAGGAGTAAAACTCATTGGTTCCAGATGGTTACATCAGTGACAAATGAAATTCTTTTTTTCATACATTTGAAATTACTGCATTTTTTAATGAGTTCCAATTGACAATAGACTGAGTTTTCTAATAGCCTTTCTATAATGTTTGCTTACAATGCCACTAGCTGAAATAGATCCCAAGTATTAAAATTATATAGGAAATATCTTTTACATTTCAAAATGTTTAATAAGAGGGGTTCTAGCAAAAACCCAAATACTTCAAACCAAATATTTAGTTTGAAAGTACAGTGTTACTCAAACTATTAAAATGCAACAAAATATCTTTTTGAGTATGTTAGTGAAAGAGAAAAAACCATAAATCCAATAAAAGCAACTACAGTTTCTGAAAATATGGAAGTTATCATAAGCAGGTGCAATACTACCTTCTAGCTCCTATCTTCTTTATTATACCTCATTCTTTTATGCTTTCCAAGTTGACTTATTGTTCACGACATTAAATGTGCCAAAAAGTTATGTAACACACCACAGAATATAGATAAGAATGGCATTCAGCACATGGTTTAATATGGTTTATTTATATATTACAAAATATGGCACCAAACTGAATTTTGAAATTATTATTATGAACATTTCATGTGTGCAGAATCACAATACTAGTCCTCTTTAAAAAGCCCACAAATTGTTACTCCAGTGCATTCAGAGAGACACACAATGCAGGCTCAGATCTTGGCAACCTGTGAAAGTGCCCAGTCGAAAATTACTAACAGCTGGAGATGACAGTTGTTTTAACAGCTGAGCTGACAGGATTAATTTAAATGCACTGAAATCAAAAGTAGATAACACCTGTTTAGTCTTCTAGGGCCATTCGACAAGGTAGGCCAAAGGAAAAATGCAGAGCCAGAATTGTGTCGCTTTCTCTTCTAGAAGGACAGAGGGGCTTCAGAGGAGAATGTCACCTTTTTGATGGAGGTGCAGTTGGATTTTAGCAGCAGGGGGCTGGTCAGCTTTATCAGTTTTTAACATCTGGTTCCTATAATGTATCTCTTTCCCTTTTTTCCTTCCTTGTCCAAGGTCTTTGACCCAAATCCAACAGTGGATAAAGATCACTACATTTCAAAGCTATAGTTTCTCACTACAGCTTCCTAGAAATTCTCTTGGGTTAATTAATGTATTCTCTTTGAGCTTCACAACCATAGAAGAACTGCTTCCCCGCTTCTTATCTTTGGTTCCAAAATATATCATGTCATATGAAAGTTTGCCAAAAAACTTATTCAGAGGTGGTTTGTGTAGAATATTTGTCAATAGTGGATTGTTCACTCTGAAAATTATTTCTTCAAAATAAAAAATATTAAAATGAAGAAATTTAAGTTTGAGAATACAGAAAAATAGTCTAGGTTTGTATGAGTGGGGGTGAATAGGATATTGTGATTTCCCCAAAAGGTACATGTAAGCTTAGATTTGTGTATTCTTATGATCACAAGTACATAGTTGAAACAAAATCAAACAGTCTGGAAGCAGAAATGTTTATTTTGCTTCATGTCCAAGAATTGGGCTCTAAATTAACATGAGGAACATAAAGATTATTTTTTCCACACAGATGAATATTTTGGCCTAATATTAAGAATCTTAATATCCACAAATCAAAAGCCATTCTATTAAAATGTGTTCCCAAATTGTACTCATATGGTTTTCAGATAACACACTGTGTATGGAATCAATTTTTCAGTAGACACAAAGTTTGCTGTTTGGAGTTTTACCAAATTCTGTACCTGTCCCATTTAAAAGAAAATATACCTCTATACAGTGAAGCAAAGAAAGAAAATATCTTCTGGATTAAGGCCGCATGCATCTTAACCAGCTCTAGATGTTGAAAGGCACAGAACATAAGGTCTTTATGTTTATTTGATTTACAGCCAAAATGAAGAGATAAAATAATAATGCTTTCCCTTTTTCTCATTGGGCAGAAAATATATGTGTTTAAGCTATTTTGGGAGGCAAAATTTTTTAATACTCAAAAATCTTAGGACTTTTTAAATGGTCAAAAATGATATATCTTTAAAAGAAGAGCATGATTTAGAATTTTGACTAATTATGGGGAATGTAGGAGGATGCACTTTATGGGGAGGTCAACTTCTAGGCAACAAAGTACTTCCAGTTTTCCAATTTCATAGAAAGAAGTTCTGAATTAGAACTACTTAAAAATAAATTTCTCTGTAACAAGTCAGAAATCCTTCTTGAAACACTCTCCCTTGATTGTTTGTTTTTTTTAAAAGTATATCCCTTTGTTAACCTAAGAATAATACAAATATATGAAAGGTATATTCGACAAAAACCAGCTTAAAGTGCTTCAATTTTGCTCATTAACTAATAAAAAAGATGTGTAGCAAGTGTAGTCATTCTAAATAAATAAGGACAAAACGTTCTTATTTTTCAAAGTAGTTTTCAACAATATTGGGATATTTTAAAATCTTGAAGACCCATAAATTATTGTATTCCACAAAATGAACTGCAACAATACTCAAAAGAAAAAAAAAGCCAAGAAATGAATCACTTCTGGTAGTTATAGTTTCTACAACTATCGTCTGGTCAGTAAATGGAGTTGCATGACTGTAAATAACTACTAATGATATATATTTCTATTTTTATAAATCATCGAATAGCAAGTCCACACAAATAGTTATACTGGTGATGAAGGTTTTATTACTAAACAGGCTGAATTCAAAAACTCTTGGGAAAATAATGACCATTATAGTTTCTTGCCAACATCAAAGTTATGACTGTGTTATGGACAGTAAAAGTGTGATGACACATTTTAAATACTTTGGGTCAAAATATGTCTATCAACAATTTGTTCTTCTTGGTAGTTTCTTGAAGCAATTCCCAAAGAAAAAACACAGATGGAATTTTTTTTTTTTCCAGAAAGAAACATTTATACTTTAAAGGACAATCTGTTATATGGTATTAGTTATTAGGTCTCTTTAGAGAAAGACACAAGAAGAAAATTTTGAACCCAGAAGTAATATAGGCAATACCAAAACCAAACTTGAAGAATTTTAAGACACACAGGTTGTTTATTTTGTTTCTTTGCTATTCAATATATGCAGGGTTTGAGGGCGGGGGCGCTAGAGGAAATGATTGAAATAATATTCAAACTTTAAAATCTGAAATTTCAAAATCCCACTTTCTATGAAGCACTTTGCCCAAAAAGATGAATACTGATGTACTGTAGCTCAGAAAAATGTGATTCTCATAAAATTTACACTAAAATACATCTATTAGAAAGCATCTAGATAGAGTATGCAATTTGTAAAAAGATAGACAATGGCCTTCAAGCGTTGGTTATTGTGAGAATTAAAAGAAATTATTGTTAAATAAAAGGAAGAAAAATTCCTTAAAATGTATTTCATTTTATTCTTACATTCAGTTGTCTTAACAACAACACAAATTATACATTTTTTCATAAATAAGTGTATTTATAAACCATTAAGTTCCAGAAAATCTTTAGCTTTTTTGCTTTAGGGTTATTTCAAAGTTTTCAGTCTATTGAGCATACAACAATGATTGTTGTTCTGTTCTGCCTAATGACAGATTCTCCAACTTTTATAAAATAAGGAGCAGTTTCTTCCCTGCTTTTTATTTCTTTACACAACTCAGAGACTCAAAGAAGATAATTACAAACAATGCCTGAAGAATGGTTCAGTTAATGTTAATTTATACAACAAACTAATTACTACCAAATGGTAAAAATCACATGTGGAAGTCCCTCTCTCCCACGCACATAACTAAACCAGCAGCCATCTGTCTCAGCTTGGGGAGAGCTCAGGGACACCCAGAGAAGATAAGCAAAAGGAAGGGTGCAGATTCATTGGCTCATTCCCCTACATACAAATCACAGGATCTAATGACCACCTTACAGGGCATTAAGTGTTTTCAGAAAAAACAAAAAGTAAATATATAGAAAAAAGTATTTCAAACAGGTTTTAATAAAAGTTGTTCTATAGTCATAATTACAAGTAAAACCTGTCTTCAGCAAGTAAGAGCTTATTTTGTTTCAGGCACAAACTACATATTTTTAAACTATCATTTTCATCCATGTACCATTTTGCTACAGAAGAAAGAGCACACATACTAGAATTTTAAGAAAGTTAATAATTACTGAGTTCTGAGAAGTGTGTGTCTATATTTTTAAACAATTGTAAAATAATCTTTTTACGTGTCATGAGTCTAACTTGACAGATACTTGCTAAATTATTCTTATTGGAATAGCTTCATACATTTTAGCAAATAAAATGCTATCAATACTTTGACATTTAATCAGCCTGTAATTATTTCACACTCAGCTACATAAAAGCAGTAATTTTTCATGACAAGGTAAATATTGACAGTTAAGCAATAATGAATTTTCAGATGCAAAAAATCTAAATGAGAACTTAAGAGTATTAAAATGCTTTTTATTTTTATAAATTAAGAGGATATTCATTCATAGATGTGTTTCAGCTAGATTTTCACCTAGATATTGGTACTTGGTAAATATTTTTTAGTGAAAAAAAATGAGAAAACTATAAGTAGTAATAATAATATGAATTTCTCCTAACATATGTCCTTGGTGGAATTAGAAATGTTTTCACATAACATGTGCTGATCTTATTGAAGTTGGTTCTCTTGAACTGCTCTTCACATACTTGGTGATAGCTAATCTGATCCCACGATAGACCACACCAGAAACCCTGAAGCAGTGGGCCGAGGGAAAATCTATTCTCCTGCACAGTGAGATGTCCCATACATTTTAAGGGTTCCAGGCCCTCAAAATGAGAGATTCCTGCAGACAGTAATGGACAAGATCATACAACAAAGCAGCAGAACTCCAATATGGGAAGTGATAATACTATGAAGCTGCCTTCTTATTATTTCTTGAGGTTATTTCATAAAAGTTAGCAGAGCTTCTAAAAATTATTTTTTCTGAGAACTTTCCTAAATGTACATAACTTTTTTCACTTCTAATAGCAGGTTCTGAATGACTGGAAATATTTTACTTACTATCTATCAACTTCTTTTAAGATATAGGTCCTACATGTGGGAAAACTGGAAAAGATTATTCTGTAAGCCATGCCTATTAAATCACATATTCACATAGTCTTTTAGGGTCTTTAGCAAACACTGTAAACAACCTCTTTTAGATTTCAATGCTGGCCAGGCAAGGTGGCTCAGCCTGTAATCCTAGCACTTTGGGAGGCCAAGGCGAGTCAACTGCCTGAGCCCGTGGATTTGAGACCAGCCCAGACAACTTGGCGAGACTTGTCTCTACAATAAAAAAATAAAAAAATAAATTAGCCAGGCATGGTAGCACGCGCCTGTAGTTCTGGCTATTTGGAAGGCTATTTGGAGGTGAAAGGATTGCTGGAGCCCAGCAGGTTGACACTGGGGTGGCCGTGAGTGTGCCACTGCACTCCAGCCTAGGCGGTAGAGTGACTCCAACTCAAAAAAAACTTCAATGCTGTATGTAAATATATATGGCAAAAAGTAGAAAAATATATAATTATCCATTTTAAAATTATTTTTCCATTTTGTTTTTTTTCCATTCCTTTTTTATAGGATTTTTTGTGATGGTGATCAACTTGACTTAGAAATATTTTTGTAATAGCAAGAATATTTCAAAATAAAAGCCTAGTATACTAAAATATTTTATTGCCTTTTTAAAATAGGTAAGAAATAGCTATGAACTGCAAAAGAGTTTTTCTCCAAAGAGTCTTTAAATTATTTTTGTGATATTTTCCTTCAAGTAACCATCATAGCAGCCCATGATTTCAAAAGGCACCCATATTAGAATTAAAGAAGTTACTTTAGAGTTGTAAGTACTATAATTCCCATAATCTATGTAAAGTATGTAGGTCAGGTACAACATTGCCCTTCATCTAACTTAAGATATCTCTACGAGGTAGTTCATATAAAAGTGGAGAAAATTGTAAAAAGAGACATAACCACAGCATAATTCTGAATTCTACCAAAAACTAAAATTATAAGTGTCCCTCTTTCATTCACTATTTAAACAAAAGTATGACTCAAATCAACATAGGTAAATTACTGTATAAACCACAAATCTTACAAGATCTTATCTTCTATTCTGATATATTATTATGGAGATTTATAGTCCAAAACCAATAACAAACTCTATTTTTATTTAGATGACTATAGACCACCTAATAAAACTGACATCTAATTGATCTATGAGTTCATTATTTTTTTCTTATTTTGTTCTTTATTTAATAAAGAAGTCTCTAATTATGTTTTTTCTCCTTCTTTATGTATACCAGCTTAACAAAAATGATGATATAACAACTCTAGAATTTCATGTCTGGAAAGAAGTATAAAACTTATTTAATGTAATGATTATGCTTTCAAGTAAAGAAAACTGAAATACTTGTTCAAGATCACACAGATAATGATAGAGCAAATGCTACCTCCTAGGTCTTCATAATTTAGTTATTTCCTCTATTAAACTTCCACTAAGAGCCAAGAGCCCTTGGGTGAATAGCTCAGTTCAGGTCAGAGATAGCTTTCCCAACCATTTAATTAACTTGTTCAATTAGGAGTCACTGTGCCAGGAACTCTGGATAATGGAGTTCCTGCTTTTTAGGAACTTCATTCTTGCTTTTTAGGAATAGGGGCCTGCAGATTTTATCTGTAAAGGGCGAATATTTCAAGCTTTGCAAGCTATACTACTCAACCCTACTATTATAGCATTATATTACATTAATATGTAAATAAATGAGCATGGCTGTGTTCCAATAAAACTTTATTTATAGACACAAATTTGAATTTCACATACTGTTCATGTGTCATGACGTGTTCTCCTTTTAATTGTTTTCAATAATTCAAAAATGGAAAAATGATTCTTAGTTCATAAAACATATAAAACAAGGCAGCAGCCTAGATTTGGCCTGTGGACCCTATTTGCTGACCACTGCTCTCGGAGGACAAAATCTAATAAAGGGGACCGACATAGACAAGATTTCTTAAGGAAGAGAGGATGGAAGTTTAGAGCTAACAGAAAATCCCTGGTAGTGGCGAAAATGGACTAAATACTAAGGATGAATGGCCAACATCCAGGTACAAATTAAGGTAAAAGCAATGCAAGCAGACATCATAAGCAAAGAAAAGCATGGTGCCTGGGAAAAGCAACAGGCTATTGAGCATTGTTAGAGTAAATGTCATAAAGAGTAATGCAGGGAAAGGCAGTAAATGAGAAATGAAACTGGAGAGTTAGACAGGAAGTGAGCTCACTGCAGCTGCAGGCTGACTACACCCACTTTAATAAAGATTTCTGGGAGAACCAATAAAATATATAGGATAGCATGAGTACCACATTGCATGCCAACTGAGGCTCTTTTTCCACTCTTCAGAAGACATTAAACAATTCTACTCCCATATCCCTCCACTGTCTTTCCTATTCCTGTAGAAAATTTTTAAAAATATAAATTATATTTTCATAGTCAACATGACATCTGAGGAGGTCAGAATAAACATATTAATGCATTGTAGTATATGCACCTATTATATTTTCATGTGTGTTGGAATTCAAGCAGTTTTAGTTCAAATTGGGGTTACAATACAGAGAAAATAACTTTTTAATCAGTTCTGGCTAGGCATATATACTTTTAATTTTGAATCAGTACATGAATTGAGAACTTACAAAGCTAAATGTATTTCAGACCTCTGAGTAATATTTGGGTTAGGTAGCCATTATTATTATTATTATTATCTTAATCTTGGCTCAACTTTCCAAACAGCTTCCTGCTGATACTAACACAAACATTCAAAGATAATATCCTCTATTTCTTTTAGTGAGTGAAGGCCAAAGACGGATAAAGGGGAAATCACACATAAGCCTAGCCCTATTAGGTGGAACACCTGAGGAAAAGCAATTAGAAAATTTTCTTTACAGTTGTTACTTTCCTCAGGAAGCTATAAATTAGCAAAAATCAATACCTTGAAAATAATCAGACAAGATGAGATGATGAGTGAAACCGCATTAAAAGAACTTGTGTCGGCCGGGCTCGGAGGCTCAGCCTGTAATCCCAGCGCTTTAGGAGGCCGAAGTGAGTGAATTGCCTGAGCCCGAGGGTTCAAGACCCGCCTGGGAAACTTGGCGAGCCCTCATCTCTACAATAAATCAAAAAATTAGCCGGGCGTGGTAGTGCATGCCTGTAGTTCCGGCTACATGGAAGGTTGAGGCGGAAGGATCGCCAGAGCCCAGCAGGTTGAGGCTGCGGTGGCCGGGAGCAGGAGCGTGCCACTGCACACTCCAGTCCAGGCGACAGAGTGAGACTCCAACTCAAAAAAAAAAAAAAACAACTTGTGTCATAGGGAGATAGTTCTAGTGATTATTGTAATAGTGTTTGCACAAGCAATGAAAGAGAATTGGCTAGAGCAGTGATTAATAGCCATATGACCTCAAAAAGTGACATACACAACAAAAATATGTGTATCAATATGCAAATATTAATTCTAAAAGATGAATAATTAAATCCACTGATTATCTGTTCTCTTTTGGTATAAGTACCCTCCCCTCTACTTACAGAGTCAGATGTGCTTCCTTACTCACACTCCCTTTCACCATGAATTAACATGGATTGTCTCCCCCGAAAGGCCATACTCAACTTCATAATAGGAACTATATCTTTGATTAGTCTGCTCATTAACCTATACAATAACTAGCATATAATAAGTTCTCAATAAATGTTTGTGCTCAGAATGACCAAATAGGTGAATAGGTGATCAAACAAAAACAAAGGTTAAAGTTGTAGAGAAAGGAAGTATTGACTCTATTTTGAGCATTTAGAAAGACTTTACGCAGGATGTTATCTGGAGTCAAAGGTAATGAAAAATAGTTCCTATTCTGTATTGCGATCTTGATCTGTATACAGTCGTGCATTGCTTAATGGAAGGGATATCTTCTGAGAAATGCGTCATTAGGTGATTTCATCATATGTGAACATTATAGAGTGTACTTACACAAACCTAGATGGCATATAGCCTGCCAAACACCTAGGCTATATCATAAAGTCTCTTTCTCCTGGGCAACAAACCTGTACAGCATGTAACTGTACTGAATACTGTAACACAAGGGTAAGTATTTGTATGTCTAAACACAGAAAAGGTACATCAGCAATATGGTATAAACGATAAAAAGAAAAATGTACCCAAGTATAGGGCCCTTACCATGAATGAAGCTTATAGGACTGGGAATGTCTCTGGGTGAGTCAGTGAATGAGAGGGGAGTGAATATGAAAACCTAGGCTATTACTGTATACTACTGTAGACTTTAAAAACACTATACACTTAGGTTACACTAAATTTATTTTAAAATATTTTTATTTAATAAACTAATCTTAACTTGCTGTAAATATTTTACTTTATAACCTTTTAATTTTTTTTAACTTGTTGACTCTTTTGGAGTAACAGTTTAAAGTACAAACACATTGTGCAGCTATACAAAAATATTTTCTTTCTTTATATTTTTATTAGCTTTTTATTTAAAAAATTTTTATTTTACTTTTGAAAAGTTTTTGTTCAAAACAAAGACACAAGCACACACATTAGCCTAGATCTATACAGAGTCAGAATCATCAATACCATTGTTTACAACCTCTATATCTTGTCCCACTGGAAGGTCTTCAGGGACAATATCACACATGGAGTTGTCATCTCCTGTGATAACAATGTCTTCTTATAGACTACTTCCTGAAAAATCTGCCTGAAGTTGTTTTAAGTATTTTTTTTAAGTAGAAAGAGTACACTCTAAAATAACTACTAAAATTATATTGTAGTAAATACATAAAAGTAATTTATTATCAAGTATTATGTACTGAATACAGTTGTATGTGTTTTACTTCCATATGACTGACAGCACAGTAGGTCTGTTTACCCCAGCATCACCACAAACACGTGAATAAAGTGTTGTGTTACAACAGCTACCATGTCGCTAGGCAATGGGAATTTTTTTAGTTCCTTTATAATTCTATGGGACCACCGTTATCTGTGGTCTGTTGCTGAAAGAGACATCACTATATGATATATGACTATACCTTCTATTTGTAAAAAAAACTGTTCTAAACATCTTTAGCTTAGAGATTAAATGCTCCTAAAATGTAACTGTAATTTTATTTTATTTTTATTTTATGTGTGTGTTTGTGTGTATTGATTCAGGCCCATTCTGGAAATCTAATTGAGTTGACAAAATTTTGACCTGCGTATGTAAATATAAATATAGTTTAAAAATACATAGAGGATGGAGATAGAGATTAATTTAATACTTCTTTAGTTATAAGTTTTCAAAGTCAACAGACAATGTTTCAGAAGGTTTGAGATTGTTTGGTATTTAGATAGGCTATTTCAAAAGGCATAGTGTATAATTCTGTATAATGTAATATATTTTAACACTGGCAAAATATTTTTTTTAATATTTTTAATTTAAAAAGTAAAGGAAAAATCCTAGCAATAAAAAACAAGGACTCCAAGATTTACTATTCCTTTTTGCTTAATATTCTTTATTAACCCCCATAATAATCCTATAAGTGAAAAGTTTGTATCAAAATGTATAATTTAAATTTATCTTCCTTTACATTGTTTCATTCCTAATGATGCCCATGAGCTAAAAGGAGTATAGACTAAGAAAAAGCAAGAAAGTGATTGTCCTATTGCGGTGCAGAACAAGAATGGCCATGGTCTTCATTCCAAACATAAACGTGGAGGAAGTAAACATTAGCAAACACACCTAATTCCTATCCCATTTACTTTGATATTGGACATTTGTTTCTCCATGAAATTTGGAGAGCCATATTGTATAAAAGCTGAGAACTGACCTCCTTTATTTACACTGCTATGCTCCCAGCATGGCAACCTCCCCGTGTGTGTGTGTGTGTGTGTGTGTGTGTGTGTGTGTGTGTGTGTGTGTGTGTGTGTTTACAGAGACACAGTATTTCGACACTGATGAAAAATCCTAACATGCCAGAGGAAGGACTGAAGCAAGAAAATTAGAGTTAAAAATAAAAATAGAGGAAAAAAATTTCAAAGGGGAGAGGGGGTATGTTTTGTTCATTTATAGGGTTTTTTTGCTCCCGAGTCCTTCATATGACTTATGTCACACTTTGGTGTATAAACCTTTCAAGCAAATTTCAAGAAAGAAAGCATAACTTATCAGAAAAGAAATGCCTAACCCACAGAGATGTAATTCATCTGAAACAGCACATCAATTTTTATCTACTAGCATACTAACTACCAGCATAGGAGTAACTGTCCTGTTGTAGTAAATGTGCTCAATTACTGTGTGCTTTCCCAGCTACTGATCTCAATAATTATACCATGCAATGAACTCTACATTGATATTATATTAATGTGTGAAGAGGAGACAACTTAAAGACGAATTAAATCAAGGTTCAACATTTCAGAAACGCTTACATAAGGCCTGAGAGCAAATGGTACATTTGGTTAAAAAGGTGACTTGTATAATATCTCATTTTCCACTTCCAAGTAAAAAGTTTACATATGAAAGTTGTCTTGGAATTCTAGTCTCTTAACTGCCAATTTCAACAAATTGGTTAAAACTGTCTATCATGTTTCATAGTCACCTGCATTTGTAATATTTATAGCAATAAAAATCTTCAAAAAATTTTATATGGACAGTTTGCAATAAAAAGAGAATGGCAAATAAAAAACTTTTTCTACAGAGACAAAAACAAAAAGATAAAGTTCAAGAAAAGGTTCCTCACCCTTTTGTAGAACTGTCAAACAACTTCTATTGACCAAAAATAGCACACAGTAAACACACCAAACAAAAGAAATAATGAAAGATGTATTTACTTGTTCGGGGCCTTTATTTTTCTTTCTATTTCATATACACCCACACTGAACAGTCTGCATTGTGTTAATAAATAACCAGCAGCAACTTAAGTGAACAGAGGAAGGGTTTCTATGATGCTGTCAGGTACCAGATAGCTTGGCACTGCTGATACAGTTCTCTATATGTGAGTTGCATGCCCATATAAAATAGAGAGGATAGAATTTAATAGATGAATCTTTTAACATATTAGATGTGAAGGGAAGAAAGGAAGAAAAGTTGATAAACAATAGTTTTTTTGGAATTGTCTAACTCTTTCAATTTAGGAAGGAACAAATCAGTCTTAGCTTCTGCCAGAATAATCTTTCACCAGCTATCAGGCTGTGGTTATCTGGAAAGTTACTAAACTACAACGCTACACTCTTTAACATTTAAGAATTTTTCATTATTTTTCAAATGGCTTCCAAATTTGGCTCCATGAGTTATTCCATACATAGTCATGCACCACATAACCATCTTGTTCAATGATAGACCCCTAGAATTGCACACATATACGACAGCGATCCCATAAGATTATACTACATTCTTACTGTACCTTTTTATGCCTTTACAACTGCCTAACTATTCAGTACAGTAACATGCTATACAGGTTGGTAGCCGAGGAAAAACAGACTACACCACGTACGTAGCCCAGTTATGTAGTATGCTATATCATCTAGGTTTGTGTAAGTACACTCTGATATTTGCACAATGGCAAAATCACCAAAGGATGCATCTCTTAGGACATATTTTCATTAAGTGATACATGACTGTATATATATGTACGTGTGTGTTTGTGTGTATATATGTATATATATAATTCAGATCAAATATAAATATTCTGAAAATATTTTTCTCTATATATTTTTATAAATACAAAAAGTTGAAGTAATGCACATGAATTGGGAATAAACTGTACAAACTCAGAAGCAATGTGTTAAAGTTTACCTCATTTATTGCATTAAATACACAAACAAGAAAACTATTGTATTATGTTAGTCTGTGACTTTTCAGTATTTTTAGCTTACATTTCATAAAAGTTTGTTTCCAAATGTTTTGGGATGGTCTTTCCTAGAGCTACAGAAAATATCTAACATAAATGAAAATAGGCTAAATCCAAAACTTACGTGTGTGTGTGTGTGTGTGTGTGTATGCGTGTGTGCACGTGTTCATGTGTGTGTATAGTCACTGTCTCACAAATGATTTCTATATGATATGTAGATGACCTAGGAAGCAACTAATTGACAAGATTGATGAGTACATACTGGCTTTCAAACTCAGGACATAAAAGAAAGGGCACTTATTCTGAACTTCAAAGAAGATTTTCCCCTGTCTCCAAAGTTCCTCATCCAAAAATGGGAGCACAATCTGGTATCCAAAGTGTATGAACATAAAAGATGGGCTATCTTAATCAATCCCCAAAATGTCCAGGTCATATGCTAATTCTGTTCTGCCTTAGCCTCATTGCTCCCTCACAATATTGGATATATTTGTCCTCAACATTAAGAGCAGTTCAGGCAGGCATACTGGGAGTCCTTGAGGTCTCAGAACTCTGGGAGCAGGTGGCAAAGGAAATTCTGAGTGAGCTCTCCATTGACTCTAGTGCTGTCCGTGCCTTCCCCATAAGCAACTCATATTTAAAAAAAAAAAAAAAAAAAGACCAAGCATCCACTAGAACAAAACCAAGCAGGCCTATTTAATTAGGGCAACTGCTTGATATCCACTTTTTCATGTTAAACATACAGCCACACAGGCCTAGGAGGTCTGATTAATTTTAATATGCACGGTCCTGAAAGTGCCTCAAGGGTATCTGAGTGAAAAATGCACACACATGCAAACACAAAATCTTCCAGCTAGTCTGACCAATCATTTCAGAAAAATGCTATGTATGTTGCCCAGACCCTTAAATATGAGGGAAAAGAGGTTTCAGAAACAGGTGGCTGGCTCTTCATTCTTGAATAAATGCTATCCCCAAAAGCTGTGGCACATAAGCAAAAAGGCAGGCTGGCACATCACACCCCCCTCCTGTTTATTTGTAAATGTATAGCCTGGGTCAATGGGTCGTCTCAAGATTCATGAATTGAAACAGAAAGTCTACAACTGACAGTTAATAGAAAGAAAAGCAAAGGTACCCCATTTATGTGAATGCCTTAGAGAATATTAGAGACATTTGGGTAAAGAGATGTTTAGAATGATTTATATAGTCCTGTTAGACAAGCTCATGTATAAGTGGGAAACAGATAGAGCTCGTCTTATATTGAGACAGCCAAATCCAAAATAATGATGTCTTTATTATTAACAGAAGATGATTTAAGAACATAACTGTAAATACAGTTACTTTTTATTAGCAAAAGTACAAGTTCTAGCTAAAAAAAGAAAAATAGAAACTTTCTTGGCCAAATGATTTTATTGTACAGACAACACGGTACTCAGCTCAAGGACCAACTATATAAAAAATGATCACCAAAGCCAAGCCCTAAGGCTTTATGATCTAATCCAGAGGTCTTTCAAGAAAATATAAATTAATTTTCTGTAATACTTAATGAAATCAACAATATCAGGATAAACTGCTATGATGAATATACCACTTGAAAATGAGATGACAATGAACAAGTTTCACTTTAGTGTTAAAAAATTACCAGGCTTCAAACTCAGCTAACTCTGTACTAAAGTTAAAACACTTATTCTTGAAGAAATAGGCTCTACTACTGCGTTTGAGGGTGTCATCTTGTCCTGACCTTTAAAAACTAAGCTCTTTTTTTTAATCATCTTTTTATGAGTGTCGATTTCCATACAGTGGTGCCTTTGAAAAGGGTGCCTGGAGGTTAGACTCTAGCTTGCTCAACAAGAAGAGAGACATTTTTCAGTGACAGACTGCATAGATGAACACATAGCCACAATACATTAGGAGTAGCCTCCAACAGCAGCGGGAGTGTGAGGAACAAAACTTAAAAGGGCTCAATTGAAAAGTACCCTTGTTTGTCCTTCAGTGGAACAGCACTTACAAAGCCTCTTCAACATGTACTTTGTCAAAAGGACAGTGAGTAACTAAACAAAAGCAACTCAAATCTCTGCCAATTAAAGTATCTTTAGGCTTTTCCTCTGAACCGTTCACTTTTTATTTTTACCATCTCATCAAATGTGATTTTTAAATAAGAGTGAATTTCAAAGTGCCCTCTTCTTTGCCCAATTAATAGAATGCTTTGGGATTTTTAATTCAAGAAAGCCAGTCTCCAAAAATTCCTCATAAAAATTCTTAATTAAAAAGTTGGTAAAATTAGGGGGTAATTCTGGATTTCTTTTTTACCTTGTCTGTTAATGTAATATGGTTCAATTTAATTTCTAAAGGGCTGCTCAACGACAGCCATTTAAATGATAAGAACAGGCACTGCGATTTATAATGTAAACTCAAACACAGACATGCAGTGCATGTAGGGATGTTCACAAGGCCAAATATTATGCACCAGGGGCCTGTCTTTTCCACAGAATAATTACATATAATTCTGTAGCACATCATAGATGAAAATATACTGCTTATACTACCTACCATAGCACCCCTAAAGTAAATCTTAGACCTGAGAAATAAGCTTTATATCTTTTAGTAAGATTGAATTGTTTTATATGACAATACGCCTGCAATAAAAATCAAAAGGACATAAATACATAATAATTTCTGAAAAAAGCACAAATAATGTATCAAAGAAGGTACAATCCACTCTAGTGAATTATTTTTGTGACAGATAAAAATATCAAAAAGATATATTATATAATAATATTGATAAATACCTTAAGTTTCAAGAAAGGATAATTCATAAACAATTTATATATTATATTATGTTCATAAACATCTAGGAATAAATATTTTCCAATCCAATTCTACAAATGGTACAAATGGGATTAAGTAGGTGTTTGGGGACATTTGTCATCAATAATTTGCATTGCATCGCACAGTGTTTGGGAAAGACAGAGAGAGAAAAATATGAATGAAAATCCTGGCTTATTAGCTACAGATGATTCTGAGAGTGAAGGCTAGAGGTCTGTAACAATATGTACTTTTTCAAACCCATTCCATTATTTTTATTAGCTTTCACAAGAAGAAATCTCTTTTTGTGATATCTGTACTGAAACTACTTCATGTATGGTAACACTAGGTGACTTTGGCAACAAGTTGTGCCTTTAGGGTCTTGTAATATAAAATTGTGAGTGAAGGTTTTCCAAAGAAGTTTAAGAAAAAAGTTCCAGGTGTGTAAATAGTGATAAAGTCTGGTTCTAGTAGAAATAAAATTTCACAAATAAATGCAGTTTCCCACACACTAGAACCACACTCATCATGGCAAAACTATTTTGGAGGTGTGGGCGTCAAACTCTGAGAAGGAGGAAGAATACTGACAGATACAGATGCTAAATAAAACCAAGCATATGTGGAATCTGAAAGGGGGACTACACTACACGCTTACATGTGCACATTTGCGCACACAAAAGAAATAAAAAGGAAAGAGTAAAATGAGGAAGAAGGGGGAAGAAGAACAAACAAAACCACATAACAGAAAGTTAAAATCTTAAAACATAATGAGTATTTGGGCCCCAATTATATTTGTTTTCAGCACATACCCACATTTATTGTGGAAACGGAAATATCAGCAATCCACAAATCAAATGTTAAGCTGCTCCTCCTAGTTTCATGTTGGTCACAATGCTGTGATTTCATTCATATCAATTTAGAAAAATGTTATTTCTCTTGGAAAAGTAAATCTTCAGATAGGAAACTGTCTAGCCACATATCTATTTGGGGAAAGTTATATAAATAAACATCAAATTAACTACCTGTCTCAGGATTTTTATGACTATTGTATTTGTTGTTAATTACATATCCTAAATTTTCAGATTTTTGCATCTCTGAATCAGAATTTTTCAGTATGAAGGCATGCGGGGTAAAGAGCTTATTTATACTACATAATATTAAAATATATAAAGGAGATTATATTTAACTATATAATGTTTTCAGTATATTTAAAGTAACAATGTTTCTAACCAGCCATGATGTGATAATGACAATAACTGGTACAATTCCAACTTGTTTATAATTTACAAAGTACTTTGATGTACATTACCTCATTTGTACCCTTCAATCTTCTGATGAAAATAGGGCAGTTAGCATTGCCAACAGAGGGTAGATATTCACTACATTAACACAATTGTTATAGCAAAGTAATATCAAGTAAACATAATGTTTTTTATAATATAAACTATAAGATAGACACTCAGTTTTAGGCAAAATATCCTTATTTAAAATTAAAACTTGCATTCCCAAATGATGCAAAATTCAAGAACCAAAACAGATAAAATGTTATGCACTATTATCTGAAAATTGATCAGAGACTATAAACCATATAGATTTTAAACCACAATCACTTAGTAATCAGTAGCAGACTCAGGATTAAAACCTAAACATTGAATACCAACAGTCATGTTATTCTGTTTTACATCATGGATTCATTCAAAATCCAGATGAAAGTTATAGATTATCTCTCTAAAACTGAACAAATAAATATATTTTCATCATTTTTCACACAATTTCCAGGCTTATAAAACCTCTGAAGAACCCATGAATCCTGAGTTTGGAAACTCTACTACCCTTGAGGGAATATGTCCTTGGTAGACTGCAGGGAAAAGGGAAAGGATTGAAAGGAACCAGTTATTTTTCTTTCATGATAGCATCTAAGATGAACTATGAGAGGAGAGGTTTTGGAAGGGAAGATGCAACAATAAACTGACCCAATTTGGAGCCCATCATAAGAAAGATGTACTCTGTCTCCTATGCCAGCTCAGTTCATCTAGAAAAGGATGCTGTTCTCCATTATGGTGAAATACTAAAACAAGTTATAGCTTCAAGTTCTGGAAAATTATCATAAATCAAGCCAATTCCTTTCTCATTTTACCTACAGTAAGTGGGACAAAATTATTACCTATGACCACCAATCCATAGATAATGTCAAAATATTTCCTTAGAGAAATATGCAATTTTTTGAGTCATTTAAAAGATTAATGTGTATATAAAGTTTTCATTAGTATAACAAACACTTCATGTGTGTATTTTTGTTTTGTGCCCTGGTATTAAAATATCTAGTTTTGTACTTAGGACGACATTTTAGCCTGTAAGTAAAAGAAGAATGGAAAGAGATGATCCCATAATTCAATAATAATGGGGGTATGCTTAAGAGAATAAACAGGTAGGGAAGTAAAAGAAGAGTAGGCTTTAAAAAAAAGAGAAAGGCAAAAATAGATGAAACAGGCAAATTAAACCTAATCAATTTTTAGGGGAGTGTTAGTAAAGGCTACAAAATGTCAATTAGTACTTTGGCTATCATCCACAGTTAAGATAAGAAAACATCTACTATGTGCCATGCCCATTAATAGAAAGTGGAAAGGCAAATACAATTAAGTCAAGAACATTTTATTTACAATCACATGCTATTACAGGAGACAGAAGACAAATAGACAAATAAACAAAAATAATGTGGTCCCACAAAAATAATGTGGAAGAGGGTGTTCAGAGAAAGTCTTAGAAAGTGAATTACAAATTCACCAGGTAGATAAGACAGGAAATGACACAAGGCAGAGAAACAGCACTGAAAGAGCACAGTAGTATTGAAAATAGAATGCTGAAAGAACTACATGCAATTTGACATGATAGCATGAGAATGTGTACTTTGGAGAGTAGAAAGTAATAAATTTAAGGAGGAATGAAAGATACAGTCTATATGGTCTTGTGTTCAATGCCAAAGAGTTTTGTAGAAAATGTTACTTTTTTAAAAAATTCAAATTCCTTCATATAAAAATAAGAACATAAGCAAGTTATTAAACCTAATTTGTTCATTTTTAAGATAGGAAATTATATCAATTTAAGTGTTTGTGGATTAAATGAAGTAGCTCTCATAACATCTGGCAGCAGAGTAACATATTTGTTAGGTCTCTTCTCTCCTTTACCCAAGACAGCAATGGGGCAACACTGAAGCAGTTTAAACATTCAATAAAGTTTTCGAATATTTAGTATGTGCACTTCCCTTAGCCTTAAAGCCTTTAGTATTGAAGGATAAACCGACAAATAAATGGACAAATATATTAGAATAGGGTAACAATGAAGACAAATAACAGTTTTTAAAGAGGTGAAAAGTTAATGTGGCAAGTATGAACAACTTTTTTTTAGCAATTTAGGTTTGAAGACAAAAGGAACAGAATTGTAGATGGAGGAATGGAAATCAATGAAAGAAGAGTTTTGTTGTTATTCTGGGAGGAAAAAACTTAAATGTGTCTATCAGCTAAAATGGTCCTTTCAAAGGGATTCTGAAGGTAACAGACATTAATATAGTAAGGTTAAAATAAGAAACCTGTTAAAATCTTTGTATCTAAAAGGATTATTTTTTTGAGTTGGGGTCTCACTCTGTCCACCAACCTGGAGTACAATGGCACAATCACGGATCTATGCAGCCACAACCTCCTGGGCTCAGGCAACCCTTCTGCCTCAGCCTCCCCAGTAGTGGAATTACAGGTGTATGTCACCATGCCAGGCTAATTTTCTGATTTTTTTTTTTTTTTTTTTTGTAGAGACAAGATCTTTCTCCCCAGGGCTGGTCTCATTAAACTCCTGGGTTCAAGCAATCCTTCTGCCTCAGCCTCCCAAAGTACTAGGATTACAGGCATGAACCACTGCACCTGGTTTAAAAGGATTCTATTTTAAGTGAGATACCTAAGGTTCTCATCAAGGTAAAAATGGTTTTCACCTACACCGTAATTAGCTTAAAGTTTGAATGAAGATCAAGTCAAGGTTTCAAGCAGACTCCTCATTGCTGATCTACATTTATAACCACCCCTAGATACCTGAAACGTGAGAACACAGGATATTTGTGGATAGCTATTTACCTTGACTTATTGGCTAAATTAAGATACCTGGTTGCCTTAGATTTGTTCAAATTTAAGGAATAGTGAAATATTCTTTAAAAATAATATGGTAACACCGCTTCTTAAAGATAAAAAAGGAATAAAGAATATCTAAATGCATGGTATAAATGAAAGAAAAAAATAAAGAAAGCTGGACCCATAGGACATAGACTATTTTTTTCTTTCTGGATTTAACACCAATTTGTGTGATCTCAGAACAAAGATCTCTTGCTTTGGTCTCCCTCTCTTTAAAATGAGAATGGAGGCCTAAAATGTGTCAACATTTCATTCCAAATCTGAATTTCAATTATTCAACAACTATTTTGCTCTCAGACATTTTTCTAAATTTTTTTAAAACTTTTAATTTTTTATTTTAAAGATGTGGGGTGCAATTCAGGGTTAGGTATACAAATGTTCATTATGCAGATACTCTTGTTGATGAGGTTTATTAAGATACCTTTCAAGACATTGTTTTTGAACAGCTTAAACTTAAACAGTTTAAACAGAGCTAATATCCCAAAAGACTTTCTGAAATTTGATCACTATTGAGGCATAAGAAACTGACTTTAGTAGAAAATTATTAAATACTATTATATTAGTTGATATTTCAAATGTAAACACATATATACTAATAGATAACATTAAATGATCACTCGACAACATCACTCTAATTGGAGGAAACAGTTTAAGTAGTGGTTAAAGGCACAGATTCTAGTTTAAGGTTGACTTCTGTTTGATTAATGGCCCTGACATTTGGTCACTCTATAACACATTTAATCATCAGTTTCCTCACCTGAAAATGAAGATAATAGGAATCAGAATATCTGGATCATGTTAATGATACTCCCTGAAAGTGGGATGGCTATACATGGCAGCCCTAGTTGTAAGGTTATCATGAAGATTAAATGAAGTGCTTCATATAAATTACTTAACACTGCAGTTAACACCTGATATACACTTAATATATGGTGACATTTTATGCATTTTATGTAACAATGTATATGTTTTATACATTTTCCTCTCACTAAATAATTATTTATTCAATGTCTTAATATAGGAATTATAGGTCACATACTGTGGTATTAAACGTCTTTGTCACTTTTAACTGCTAAGTTTAATAGTCAAAGACCAACTGTAAGAGCATAGTTATTAAAAAAATATAATTTAAGTATATTACCTATGCCAGATATTTAACATCATGAATTTACTATGAACCTTAGCATTACATATCAGTTAAAGTGACACTGAACAAATAAGAATCCTTAGCACAGCCGGGCTCGGTGGCTCAGCCTGTAATCCTGCACCTTTGGGAGGCTGAGGTGAGTGGATTGCCTGAGCCCGCGGGTTCGAGACCCGCCTGGGCAGCAAGACCTCATCTCTACAATAAATCAAAAAATCAGCCGGGCATGGTAGCGCATGCCTGTAATTCGGGCTACTCGGAAGGCTGAGGCGGAAGGATCGCAGGAGCCCAGCAGGTCGAGGCTACGGTGGCCAGGAGTGGCCACTGCACTCCAGTCTGGGCGACAGAGTGAGACTCCAACTCAAAAAAAAAAAAAAAAGAATCCTTAGCACATCTTTTTGTATAATGATAGGCAAAAATTCTGATAGAAGAAAAAGATACAAATAAAATATATCAATACTTTTTTTCTATTTATACACTGTAAAATATTTCAATTAATCACTTTAAAAATAGGCTAGCTAGAATAAAAGAGTTGTCTTTTCTCCAACCCATATGCAAATCTAAATTTCTTTCCAACCATTTCACCTCCAAGGCCTCCTTTTGTATGGCACACTATTCTTTTCTAACTTCTGAATTTCTGTTAGTTTGTTGTTGGCGGGGTAAGGTCGGAAATAATACGGACTTTCTATTGAAATCTGCTTTCCCCCCTCAATGAGAGGAAGCAAAGGCATGAATATGACACCCTCATAATGATTTAGCTAGGGCTTAATGAAATTTTCATCACAACCTGCTGTTCATTTTAATGGCCTTTGAAAAACAATAGAAAAAATAGCTTGAGGGAAGAAAAGATTTTTTTCTGTGGCATATATTTGTGAGCTAAACATTTAGTTTCATTTACTCTATCTCTGCTCCCTTCATCTTCGTGTTCCTTTTCTTATCACAGAGCTATAGCAATATTTTATAACTTTCAGGTATACATTTTATAATTATTTTGTTAAATTTACTCCTAAGTATTTTATAGTACATCACAGAGCTTTAGATTATTTGTTTGTGCTGTACCATAGTGTCACTGTCCTGATGCTTAGATGTTGTAAGGTTTTAATGACCATTCTCAGGTCAAACAATACCCTTAGATTAATAAAATCTTTTAAAGTCAATGTAACTTTCCAGTTGCTGAAATTCTTTTACACATCTCCCTATATATATTTTCCCATTTTTCTCTTTGCAATAACATAGAAAATTCTTCAGCATTCTATTATTTTCCATGATAGTGTTATGTCTTATTACTACATTATTATTATTATTATTATTATTATTATTGGTGACTAAGATCATCACTTTACTTAAATATATAAATTACTCCTTGATACATCTCTTAATCATTGCATTTATTATATGAACAGTCTTGTCATGGCAAATTACCATTAAGAGTCTATTTACAGTTCTGTATACACAAAGCACATATTGAGGAATCTTGTGTATGTAAACATAAATGCACATTAGTGGTTCTTTATTCATACAGAAATTACCTTTTTGAAACTTGGACTTTTAGATGCTTGCTTTCTTCAATTTACATTCCAGTCTTCTGTAAATACTATCTCTGTATTTTCTTTATATCTTTGTATTATTTACTAATAGTTCAGTCCTCAACTGAGCTTTTAATATACTTCTTGAGGGGAAAGTACAAAAGAGTACATTGTTGTGGAAAATTCAATAATGAAAACAATCTAATGTCCTTGTGCAACAGTGAGGTTTCTTTGTGTCTATCCCTTTCTGCTATGATGTACGATCTCTTCTTTTTCACCTGAGTAGCTGCTACTAGATATTACACTTTCCTCCTAATTCCCAATACTTCTTAATATCTCCTGCTAAGCTGATTAGGGGGTACTATCTCCTGCCTTTTTTTCTTTTGGGATTTATTAACCAGCCTTTGGTCTCATATACACTTCCAAATTAAGAGCATATGCATCCACTTAGAAGCCAACATGATACATTGGGGGAATACCCAGGTCATATACCAAACTGTCATGGAGAACATCATCTAAAGATAAACCCCCAAAGCTACAAATAATACAATGCGTACTACCACAAAGCTGGTTCTTCTAAGCCCTTATCTCTGGATTCTGAAGGTATCACAAACAAAAATAAAATTAACATGTGAGGGCTTCTAGGAAGCCAGCATTACCTTACTACCCTGTTATCCACATTAGAGAAAGACATTACATAAAATAAAATCTATAAACAAACATATTTCTTGAACATAAATGTGAAAATCCTGAATAAAATAGTAGCAAATTTAATCCAACAATACATAATAAGAACTAAAAACCATAACCCAGTATGATTTATTTTAAGTTTGCAAGTCTGGTTCAACATTTGAAAATCACATCAAAAGTCCAAGAAAGAAAAATTATACATCATATTATTTAATGTAGAAAAAATATTTGGCAAATTCTAACAATCATTCATGACAAAAACTCTCAGTAAAGTAGGAAGTCAGGCACAGTGGCTCACGCCTGTAATCCCAGAACTTTGGGAGGTAGAGGTGAGAGAAGTGCCTGAGTCTAGGAGTTCAAGACCAGTCTTGGCTACTTGGCAAGATAACATCTCTACAAAAAAATCAAAAAATTAGCTGGGTGTGGTGGCACATTCCTATAGTTCCAGCTACTTGGAAGGCTAAGGTAGAAGGATTGCCCAAGCCCAGCAGGTCAAGGCTGCGGCTGCAGTAGACATGAGCACGCCACTGCACTCCAGCCTGGGTGACAGGGTGACAGAGACCAAAAAAACCACCAAAAAACAGACAAACAAAAATCCTCTCAGCAAACTAGGAATAGAGGGAGACCTCCTCAACTTGGTAAAAAAAAATAAAAATAAAAAAATCTACAAAAATCTTACAGCCAACATCATATGCAATGCTGAAAAGTAGATGTTTCCCCTACAATCAAGAACAAGACAAGGCTGCCCCTTTCTTATCACTCTCATTCAACATTGTACTGAAAGTCCTAACTAATGAAAGATACACATTTTGGGAAGGAAGAAATAACACTGTCTTTGTGTGCAGATGACATGATTGTCTCAGTAGAAATTTTCAAAACTATTAAAGCTAATCGTGAGTACCTAAAAACACAATATGATTTATATTTATACTTACATCTTTATATCAAAAATAAATACTAGATATAAATGTAACAAAATATGTACAAGATCTAAATGCAGAAAATTATAAAACTCAAAAGAAATTAAAGAAGATTTTAATAAATGAATTTTGTGCTCATAGATAGGAAAATTCAATATGTTTAGGATTTCAATTTTTCCCAACTTGATCTACAGATACAATGCAATCCCAATCAAATCCAAGAAAGTTAATTTGTTGATATGAACAAGCTGATTCTAAAGTTTACAGGAAAAGGCAACATACCCAGGATACCAACACAATATTGATGAGCAAGAAGAAAGTTGAAGGACTGACACTACCCAACTTCAAGACATATTATCAAGATATCATAATAGCCAGGCTCGGTGGCTCAGCCTGTAATCCCGTGCCTTTGGGAGGCTGAGGTGAGTGGATTGCCTGAGCCCGCGGGTTTGAGACCGGCCTGGGCAACGAGACCTCATCTCTACAATAAATCAAAAAATCAGCCAGGCGTGGTAGTGCGTGCCTGTAATTCTGACTACTCAGAAGGCTGAGGCAGAAGGAATGCCGGAGCCCAGCAGGTCGAGGCTGCGGTGGACGGGAGCGGCCACTACACTCCAGTCTGGGCGACAGAGTGAGACTCCAACTCAAAAAAAATAAATAAATAAATAAATAAAATAATAATAATAATAATAATCAAGACATTATAGTATTGGCAAAAGAACAGACCAACTGATCAACGGAACAGAATACAGAAGGTAGAAATAGAACCACACAAATACAATCAACTGATCTCTAGCAAAGGAGCAAAGGCAATTCAATGAAGAATGGTCTTTCCAGCAAATGGTGCTAGAGTAACTGGACATTTAGATGCAAAAAAAAAAAAAGAATCTAGACACAGAACATACACATTTTACAAAAATTAAATTAAGAGGAATTATAGACCTAAACCGTTAAATGTAAACTATAATACTTGAAGCAGATAACCTATGAGAAAATCTAAGTGATTGTGGGTTGGACAATGAGCATTTATATACATTTAAAGTGCAATCCATGCAAAAATTAGTAAGTTGAACTTCATTACATTTAAAACTTTTATTCTGCAAAAGAAAATATTAAGGCAATGCAAACACAAGTCACAGACTGGGAGAAAATATTTGCAAAACACATTTCTGATAGGACTTGTACACAAAATATGCAAGGCATTCTTAAAACTCAATGATAAGAAAATGACTCAATTGATAAATGGACAAAATATCTAACAGACAACTCATTGAAGAAAATATACAGATGGCAAATAAGCATATAAAAGGATTTTGAACAATACTTATCATTAGGGAATTGTAAATTAATCCATGAGATACCACAGCATACCTATTTTAAGGAATAAAGTCCAAAAACCTGACAATATCAAATGCTGATGAGAATGTGAGCAACAGGAACACATTCATTCCTGGGAGGAATGCAAAATCTTATAGTTACTCTGGAAGACAGTTTGGCAGTTTTTTTTACAAAGCTAAACATAATCTTTCCATACATTCAGCAATCATATTCCTAGGTATTCACTCAGTTGATCTGAAAACTTACATCTACACAAATACCTGCTCATGAGTATTGGTAGATGCTTTATTCATAATAACCAAAAACCAGAAACACAAATATGTTCTTTGATAGGCAAATGAATAAACAAACTGTAGTACTTTCATACGATGCAGTATTATTCACTAATTTTTTTAAATGAGCTAACACGCCATAAACAGACCTGGAAGAACCTTAATGTGCATTAATGAGTGGAAGAAGCAGTCTGAAAAGGCTATATGGTGTGTGATTCCAATTATATGATATTCTAGGAAAGGCAAAACTAAAGATAATAAAAAGATCAGTAGCTGCCTGAGATTCTGGGGAAAAAGGAAGGGGTGAATATGTGAAGCACAAGGGATGTTTTAGGGTGATGAAAACTATTTTGCATGATATTGTAATAATAAATACTGAAAACGTACATTTGTCAAAACACAAAGAAATGTACAACACAATGCATAAAACTTATAAGCAATTAAAAAAATCCTTTAGGAATTTGAGGGCTATCAAGAAAGAATACAGAAAGAATCTAACAATACTATAAATATATAAAACAACTCACAGAATAGGATGAGGGAAAAGTTACCTTAGTAACTTTGGAAATGAACGGAATCTATAAAGTTAAAAGCAAAGGAACCTGCACATAAGCACTGTACTCTACCTGATAATGGTATTTCCTAGGTAAAACCAGTTAACAACTCTAATACTGTATACTGGAATTGAATAATTAATGGAAATGGATGGTGGATGATGGGAGTCAAACTTCTCACAGGTTGGGTGGGAATGTATAGATCAACAAGGAATGAAGTCAGAATAAACCATGCAGAAATGGACATTAGTAAGAACTCATATTTAGCTTAATATAGACACAGGTAGTTAAACATAGAAATATTTATAGATATCTATATACATACACAGGTTAGTATACACGCATATACTTTATTTCTTTGCTCTGCCAGCTAAAGACCTTAAAAGAAATGACGTCTCAGAAGCAAGGAACACACCTAGCATCCTGATCTTGCATCCTAATAGTGTTCTGAAATGGCTGATTCTAGGACTGGAGCAGGAAATACTATACACAATGAGCTTTCATTATCTTATATTGCCAGAAAGTAAAAAGTACTAAGCTAATAATTAAAATAATCACAACCACAATAACAGTGCCATCTGAAAGTGATATTCAAAATATAAAATAAATATCCATGAGTCCATACCGAATTGAATAAATGATTGAAGCCAGGGGCAGTGGCTGATGCCTGTACTCTCAGCACTTTTGTAGGCCAAGGCAAGAGGATTGATTAAACTCACGAGTTCAAGACCAGCCTAGGAAACACAGCAAGACCTTTTCTCTACAATATATATATATATATATAGAGAGAGAGAGAGCCAAGAGTGGTAGTGTGCGTCTGTAGTTCCAGCTACTCGGGAGACTGAGGAGGAAGGATCATTTGAGCACAGGAAGTCAAGGCTGCGATGAGTCAATGCATTCCATCCTGGGTGACAGAGTGAGACTCTGACTCAAAAATTTTAAAAATGAATGAATAAATTAGCAAATAGTAGAGAAGAGACAACTTTCTCATGCAGAAGAATTCCAAATAAACTATGCAGAAATTGCAATTCTAATGGAGGGGGAACATAACTCCCCGCTCCTAAAGTGTGGATTGCCCATAGCACCTTTCTTCTAAAGAGTATGGTGTGGAAAAGAGGCACAGAGCAAATTTACAGTGGACAAAACCTGCAAAACACTACTTCAGCCAAGTGATCAACATCAGTATTCTTAATTATATAGTATGTAATTAATATGAGGTGACAAAAATGGTTTACTTAATGACAGGAGATGTGCTCATACTATAATGTTAAGCAAAACAGAGAATGCAAAATAACTGTAAAGTATAGATGCTCCTTGACTTACTATGGGGTTGTGTCTTAATGCATCTACTGTAATTTGAAAATACCATATGTCAAAAATGCATTTAATACACCTAACCTCCCAAGCAGCATAGCTTAGCCTAGTCTATCTTAAACATGCTCACACTTACATGAGATAACAGTTGGGCAAAATCATCTGGCAGTATGCTGTAGAGTATTGGTTATTTAGCCTCATGATTATGTGGCTGACTGGGAGCTGCCACTGTCAGCATTGCAAGAGAGTATCCTACTGTATATTGCCAGGTGAGAAAAAATCAAAATTTAAATGTGGAAGTACAGTTTTACTGAATGTATATCATTTTTGTAGTCTTAAAGTTGAAAAATCAAAATCAGAATCACTGTAAGTCGGGGGAATGTCTATATAAAGTTAATCATGCAAAAGAAAAAAGAAATACATCATGAAGTTAAGAGTCATATCAAATAGCTATAATTTCGGGTGATTTTTATTTTCTTCTTTTTAATTTTTTTATGTTTTGAAAATAATTATTATAAGAACACACTATTTCTAATATCAGGAAAAACCCTACCATATTCAAAAAGAAAAAAAAGTAAGGTTGTCTGGGTCCTCCTAAAAACCCATTTTTATCTCCATGAGAAAGGGAGGGGACTTAAGATGATAAAATATCAAAAGTCTTTGACTGACAGGATTATCTCTAAAATTCTTACCAATCCTAAGATCATGAGAACTGCCTAAATTTTAACCAAAATTTGGTCCCAACTATGCATCTGGGAGGGACCTAGAAATATTTAATTATCACATGATTGCTAAATAAGCTGGCTAACATACATTTTGTATTGATATAATTTACCTAACAGAATTCTGTTACCTATCCTAACAGAATAGACATGAGCCCAACTCAATTTACCTAACAGAATTCTGTTACCTATCTTAACAGAATAGACATGAGCCCAACTCAGTGCTACACAGTATATAAGTGCAGTATATTTTTGGTGTAAAGTATGTCTTGGTATGCCATATATATATATTTTTTTTTTTTTGCTTGTTTTAAAATTTCCATCTCATCAACAAGGGTACCTGCATAATCAACGTTTGTATACCTAATCCTGAATTGTACCCCACATCTTTACAATTAAAAAAAAAAAAAAAAAAACAGACTGGAATTGGTAGAAGAACAGGCATATAGACCAATGGAACAGGATAGAGATTCTCAACTAACTCATCTTTGCCAAAGCCTCAATCAACAACAACTGGGAGAAGAGAACCTACTCAGTAAATGGTACTGGGAAAACTGGCTGACCATGTGCAGAGGGTCAAAACAAGATCCCTATCTATCACCATACACAAAAATGGATCAAATCAGCTCTAAATGGATCAAAGACCTAAATGTAAAACTTCAAACTATAAAAACCTTAGAAAATACAGGAGACACCCTCATGGAAATTGGAACTGGTAACCAATTCCTGAACAAAGGCCCAAATGTCCATGCCGTAAGAGATAAGATAGACAAATGGTACCTCATCAAACTGAAAGTTTCTGCAAAGCAAAAGAAATCATTAAGAAAGTAGAGAGACAGCCCACAGGCTGGGAAAAAATATTCACCAACATTATATATCTGACAATGGCCTAATACCTAGAATCTACAAGGAACTCAAATGTGCTGAAAAGAAAAAAAAAACAAACAGCCCTATTAAAAAGTGGGCAAAAGATATGAATGAGCATTTCTCAAAAGAAGACATACGAGAGCCAACAGATCATGAAAAAATGCTCAGCCTCACTAATTATCAAAGAAGTGCAAATTAAAACCACACTGAGATACCACCTAACGCAAGTCAGGATGGTCATCATCACTAACTCAAAAAACAACAGATGCTGGAGAGGATGCAGGGAAAAGGGACCACTTCACCATTGGTGGGAGTGTAGAGAAGTACAACCTCTGTGGAAAACAGTGTGGTGACTCCTAAAAGATCTAAAAATCTTGCCTTCCATATGACCCAGCAATCCCCCTTCTGGGAATACCCAGAGGAACTCAAATCACTCTATGAAAAAGGTATCTGCACAGGTATTTGCTGCATTATTCACAATAGCAAAAACACAGAATCAACGGTGCTGCCCATCAAAAGTGGACTGGATAAAAAAAATGTGTTACATATACACAATGGACTATTATGCAGCCATAAAGAAGGATAAAATTATGAACTTTGCAGCAACTTGGATGTACTTAGAGTCTATAATAATGGTTGATACATCACAGAAGCAAAGAACTGAGTACCACATGTTCTCACTCATAAGAAAGGGATTGGCAGTAGTGGGAAACTGTGGAGGGAGGTTGTGGGGGCACTACATCAATAAGCGTACCTGATCTCAAACCAGGTGAAGTGGGAACCAAAGAGAAGCTCAAACTTTACCTGTACAATGACCAAATATATACCTAACTCTGAATTGTGCCCTATATCTTTAAAATAAAAAATTTTTTTAAAGCAAAAAAAAAAAAAAAAAAATGCCATCTGATTGAAACAGGAAGCATTTTCTTGTTTGCAACATAGCACCCATACTTAGGATGGACACAGGTTTAAATAGCAGTAAGAATCTGAAACATAAAGGATGACTGTCAATTATGCATACATTTGTACAGTTTGCATCCGTTCTTTTATTGGTTTGTTTGCTCTAATTTTAAGATTAGTCCATATGCATATCACCTGCAGGCTACTATCAGTAACTATTAAGGAAAGTTAGAAGATGAAATTTTAAAAGAAATACTTCCTGTAAGTTAGACATATGGGAACTAATAGCTAAAGAATCACTAATTTTTAAGTATACAATAGGCTTAACCCTATTAATTTTGAGTATAAAAGAAATAGACCTATCAAGATAGGATAAGATGTATTTATGTACAAAGTTTATAAAATGTAATAAAATTTTCAAATGATCCTTAAAGAAAAAAATAACAGAGATAAACAAACTAGACTGCAGATACTTGGCAAACAGGTGACTATTCTGGGCTCTGCTGCCACATAACAATCTTCAATCTTTTAAGTTTCACTCAACTACAATTTACTCATGTGTGAAAATAACACCAAAACATAGATTAATGATTTTAAAAATTGAGACAAGTGTGCTTAAATGTTTCTGACAAACAAAATACTATCCATCTTCACAGCACTAGGTTTCTATTTTGTCCAACTTAAGAGTATAAATTAAAAAAAAAAATAACAGAACTGGAAGTTACAATCAAACTATTAAAAGCAGGACACAGCAACAACACTTTTCTTTTCCAGCCTTTACCTTCTGGCTCGTTTTTGATGAGCTCTTCCATTTTCCTCTGCTTCAAGGTGTCAACAACATCAGCTAAGCTGCCTTTGCGCCGTTCAGGAGTTCCCAAGGCTGTACTAGACAATGACTCGCCACTTTGTCGCCCACCTTCTTCTGCCTTCTGAGGTGAGGTAGATGAGTTGTGTGGGGCAAATGAAGACATAACTTTATTGCCATCAACTTCCTGGAAGACAAAGCAAGGGGAAGAAGAATTTGTTTAAAACTCAGTAACTTGTTTTTCAATTGTTTATATGGCTGATTCAGCTGAAATGCTAAAGAGAAAAGTGAAATGCCAATTTGCAAGAGTAAAAGAAACAATTTTTTAGAAAGAAAAAATAAACACTACAAGCTAGCCCTAGAGTAAATCAATGATCAATTCACAAAAGAAACCAAAATATGGAGATTCTCTTTCTTCAAATGAGTACAAATGACAACATAGTCTCATACAAAGCCTATACCGATTAGATTTGTTTATTTTTCTGCTTTTGTTAAGTCTCAGATTTTCCTATGAACATTAAATGTAGTCTCATCTGTGTTAAACTGCCTCTTGACTTTGTAATATTTAAACAAATAACATTACGTATACTTTATTTTTATTTTTGATAGCTGCTTCTTCTTGATAGTATTCCTAATTAAAGTTTTATTTCTCCACCTCCCTCTCATGCTTTTAAGAAAGCATCAGTCACACAGGTTATTTTGGTAACAGACAAGATTATTACAAGTTCATTTTTGCATATGCTGAAGACATTTCAGATCTCATTTGTTACCTGCACTGTTTCTGTCAATTCTTTCTTATTCTGCCCTTTAAGCCACACTCATCTATAAAAATAAGTTTCTTGCAGTTTTTGCTTTTTAAAAAGCATGCATGTGTATAGAAATGAATTTATTCTATAATTCCAAAATATCTATGTATTTCTGTATTCTATTGTCATCATTTCCCCCCACAACTTTTAGCACTACTTTGGGAATTTGTACAATATTTTGGGTATTTTTATATTAAAAAACACTAATGATTTTTCAGATATTTTCAGTAGATGTGATATCGAAATGACAAAGAAAAATTAATTTTCCTACTTACATGTTTTCTTTGTCTAGTCTCTTATTTCCATAATCCTTTACTTTCCATAGAACAGAGATCTTAAAAATAAACCGTATCCTGAGATCTCTGAGTCTTACCCTAAGTGTATTTCTTAATCCTACAGCATTAAAAGTTTCTATTAAAATTGTATTTGAGTGTGTCTGTTTAATATTCAGAATAATAGATTATTCCTGTTTACACATTTCTTTTCTACCTATTTAAGACATGTTAATATAGTCTGTTGACTTCAGAAAAGTGATAAACCACTGATTAATATCTAATATTTTTCAGGTTAATGCTAATATTTTTTGACTAGCTTAAAAAGTATTAAAATACTTCATTAAAAACTGTCATTCTAATTTTTAAAATAGATTAAAAATAGACATGTCAAATAAACATAATCTGTTAATATGACTTTTTTAAACAGATAGTGAGTACAAAGACAATAGCTGTATTATAGGCATTAGTTTGTTGGATGGGGCTAAGGCATGTGGGAAAAGCAAAAATAAAAAATGTGCACTAACAGAATCTTCAAAGTATTAATTCCTTAGAATTATAATTCTCAATAAATGCTTAACACCTATTAAAAAGTTATAGAATATGCCTCTGACTATTACTATGCTTTAACAGAATGCTCTATAGACAATTAATCTTATAATATACTTGAATTTAGAAATCAATATGCATAATGGAATAATTACAAGCCCCTGCAGATGAAGTGAAGGTACACTTCTGAAATTATTTATTTAAAATTCATACACACACACACATACATACACACACACACACACACACACACACACACACACACACACACACCTCAAAAGAGCAACAAAAAACTCATTCAGTAAGTTAATTATTAGGAATACTTTTTTCAATGGCCCATAATACACATTAGCATAGTTTAATATGCAAACCAGAATACCAGAATATAGCAATTTCCACATAAGATTTTTATTCTCATTTCTTTCCAGGGTCCAAAGCAGAAACACTCCAATATTGGCTTCATTTTGAACTGTAGTCTTTTCACATTATATGATGACAAACCTTTGAAACAAGAATTCAGCAGCTGCTCTTCATTTATCATAATTGAAAATTATACACATCTTGCTATAGCAAAGAATGTGTACCGTATAGAGGAAACAACACCCAAATCTGTATGCAATCAATACTATTAAAATACAAAAAAAATTTCAATGAAGTATCCTATTTTGCATGTCTCTTACTTTCTATACCTTTCAAAGAGATATGAAGTATTTTTAAAGTTTAACATAGTTCACAAGTATTAAACTCAGTTGCTACAGCAGTATAAAAATTAATTAATTAATTAAACATTATTGCGTTTTCATGCAGGAATATTTATTTTATCACTATTTCACCTGCCTGATTACATTTCAGCCTCTGGCACTGTTAATCCCTTTAACAGCTTTATGTAGTTAACAGCTGTTTCAGTGTGGGACTCCATTGTTCATTTGCATGGTGAATAGCTTGCTTGCTAAGGAGCTCTGGCACAGTCTTCAGTCAAGGAAGTACTATCTTTTTCAGTTTTCTTCCCTGGGATTGCATTTGACATACATAGAGTAATGACTACATTTTTCTCTTCTCTTTGCTGCCAGGTAAAGTCCTGAGAGTCAACTTACATAAGTAAAACTAGTCCAGAACAGCAATATAGTTAATCAAGTTTTCTGAACACTAAGGGCAACTTCAGTACTTAGTAAACAAGCTGGCAGAACTGTGATGTATGACTTCTAAAGTCTAAGGACAAAAGAGGGTTCTATATTTCAAAATAAAGTTGATCATCTTCCTTTGCTATTCTTGAACAAGCTTTATTTAACCCTGCCCCCTGTCACCTTTGCAACATTAAAACATCTTTTAAAAAATGTGTTTCTGTTAATTCATTCTTAAGACAGCATTTTACTGTGAATGCTTTGAGAGAAATATTATTTTAATTTAGATAATGTGGTAATTAAGAAAAATTAACTCATTTGAAAAAAACAAGAGATTATATGGAATAACTAGATATATGATTTTTTTTATTATTCAAATTGCATTTCATTCCAGACTTATGGCCTCAGGGAGTCTATCTTGCTTACTTCTTGGTTTTATAAACTAAAATTAATTCATACAGGGTAAAAGCATATTTAATACTCAGTCTATCAAACTATAATTGATAAAAACAATAGCTAATATTTATTGCACACTTACTTTGTCAGGCACTGTTCAAAGAAAGTACCTTACATGCAATAACTCAATCCTCACGGCAAGCCTAATTATAATTTCCATTTCATAGTTGAAGAAACTGAGGCACACAGCAATTGCCTGGAGTCATTTGACTAAGAAAATTATGAGAGTAGAAAAACAGTCCCAGCCTTTTGAGCTCCAGAGTCCTCATTCTTAACCACAGTGATATTATGTCTCTTTATTTAAAAAAAAAATCTGTATCTACATTTTTCAATAATATGGGTGAACAAGACATTGTCTTCTTCTTAATAATTGTGTATGAAAAGGAGAGGTTTCTACTCCAACAGGTTCAATCCCTTAAGAAATGATATAAATGCACTTAAATTAATTAAGTAAACTACATACCAGAGGTATAAAGCCCTGTCCCTTCCAAATATCGACTTGAACAATTATGATGCTATAAGAAAATGATTGGCAGTAGTGGAAAACTGTCAGAGGAGGCGGGGGGTGGGACTGGCAGTTGAGGGAAACTGCAAGGGGAGGGAGGGACATACCTCATCAACAAGGGTACCTGCATGATCAATATCTGTATACCTGGCCCTGAATTATAACCCATATCTTTATAATAAATAAATAAATTTTAAAAAATAAAAAATAAAACAAATATCAACTTATTTATGTCATATTCCAAAAAATGAACTTTAGGGTTTAAAGAATTATTTAAACCAAATACGCAGATTTTATTTCTAAGCACCCAACCAGAGTAATGGTATTCAGTAGTTCATTTTTTTTTAACTATCTTTATAAAATGTGTGGGTATCTCTAGCACCTTTCTAGTAAAATAAAGTTTTGAACTTAGAAAAAGGTTGGTCTGGAAGATTTAGACTCTCATTAATTAAATTCTCATTAATGGAAGTTCATTAATTTTGGTATTGCATAGAGGAGGCATAAAATGAAGTACAAATACATACAGAAAGTGTTTTGGTGGTCAATAAGTTTTGATATGGTCATATTCTTACTCTAGCAATTGGCCTTCCTACAAATATCACCAGGACAAGGTAAAACAAATCTTCAAAAAATATCTTAAAAGCTACATTATCATTATTTGGTTATTCCTTAAATTTTGTAAAAATAGGATAAAAATATATCTTATTACAAACTTTGAATTTCACTATTTGTAATCTAAATGCTGTCAAATTAAGAGGTACTAAATTTAATTTAATAACGGAAAATATATAATTATAGAGTAAAAAGATTTTTGATTATTTTAAAAGTTTTCTTTCTTAAAATAATTTTTCATAAAATTTGTGCATGAACCTCTAACCACACATACAGCTTTTAGATGACAGATCCCTTGATGATAGCTATAAATGCTGGCCTTCTAAACACATGTGCACATGCATGCACACAGACACACACATGCAATTGTACACACAATTTCACAAAGTTTTAGAGAGCTAATTTTCTATTTTCATAGTTCCAGTTGTGAACCTACTTAATGAAATTCCCTTAGGAACTCTTATGAACTATGAATTCCAGGTTAAGAAAGCTCTGAGCTAAACATATATCTTCCCAGAAAAGACTATAAACTCATCAATATATACAACTAGATTATTTTAAATAACCAGTTATTTGCAAAAAAATCTTAAAGCATTTAGAAAGAGATAAATATGTTAATTATTATTTTAAGAGTAATAAACATATTGAGGAATATATTATGGCAATCATTATTTCCATATTCAGCAATCAGCTCACACAAATATGAAATGCAAGACAGAACTAATTGCTAACATTTATAAATGAATGTTATAATTTTGATGGCAAGTCATATTAGCTTAATTTTCAAATACTAATTTTCCTTAAAGAGGACATAAATATAAGAAAGATACACTGTGGCAAAACCAACACCTTAAAGTACTCAGTAGAGAACACTAAGTTTTCCTTTGGTTAACATGATCAAATTCAGTATTCTGGGAACAGGATCCAATCAGTTCTTAATACCTACAAAACAAAAGTCAGCATTTATAGACAAACCTCTGAAGAGTGTCTGTTATACTGGTGATTATGGATGATTTTAAAGCATCCAATTTAAAGTTTTTCCTGAACTTTTTTTTCTGTAAAAAAGTTGCCAAGTACATAGTTACGTAGTTCAAAAAAAAAAAGAAAGAAAGAAAAAGGAGAGAGGCACTTTTCTTTGGGCTATCTAAAAAGTTCATCTACAGAAGCAGAGTTTATCACAACTGGTCACCCTTCTATTTTGAGAAAACAGCCTATATCTTTGTAAAACTTACAGAGTTGTAAAAGATTAGCAATCCTTATTGCCTAAACAACTACAAGGTACACTAATGAATATTCCAGATTTTAGATGAATGGTTCATAAATCTATCTTGGGATAGAGCCAAGTAAGCAATATATATGCTTTTTTTAAAAGTTCCCCAGGGGATTGCAGTGATCAGATGTTAAACTCGGATACACTGGTCTAATCCAGAATGCTTGCAAGCAACAGTCATAAAAGCCCAAAGTCAGTTTTTGAAGAATGCTTATATTATATGCATTCAATATTCTTTGTGAGATTATTAAAATTCCCTGAAAATTAGTATTCTGAAACGTAAAAACATTTAATCATCACAATATAAAAAATGAGTAGAAATTATAAAATACGCAATAGGTACCTGCATGCCTTTTTTGTTCTATAATCTATGGCAAGTTCTACATTTTGTGCCCTGCTGAGATCTACTTTTTAAAGAATATTGAAGAAACCTTGCAAATTAATTTGCCTCTTTAATGCAAACACACACCACCCTTGGGGCACATCTAATATTCTAAACAGTGACAGTCCTCATCAAGTTTAGGTAAAAGATTATCATTTTATAAAAATGGATCCATTATATTTCAAATATAGGATTTAGTCCATATTTCAAACATCCTCTATGTATTTTGGGACAGTGCAAACAGAAGTGAGAGCTGTTGGATGTTCTTTTTTTTTTTTTTTTTTTTCAAAGCCTAAAAATAGAGACTCTTAAAGATTGCTATTCAACAGGATGGATATTCAGCAGAAGTCTAACTTGGTTTGCATTTCTTTGCCAAGCATTGAGATGAAATTTTAGCTTAGGTTTATATTTAAATTCAGAAAACTAAATAAACATTTAAAAGTGCGTTCTTTACAAAAATGCATTCAAAAGGTACTAAGTAACAATAAAGAACAATAGCTAGCTTAGTGTTAGGTGATTTGTATAAATATGATTCTCAAACAGTGGTCCTTGAATCAATATCATTGGCATCACCTCAGAACACTTTATACATTTTCTCAGGCCTCACCCTAGACTTGAATCAGAAATTCAGGAGGCAGAGCCCAACAATATCTGATCTAACAAGCCTTTCAGGTGAGACTGATGCACAGTAAAGTTTGAGAACCACTATTAAAGAAAAAACTGCTAAGAGTTAGAAAAGGAGAGAGAAGGAAAGAAGGAAAATATTGAAAGCTGCAGTGGGGAAGAAAGACATCATTAAAGTGATTGGACTTAAGTGATCTGAGAGAAGAGAGAATAGGTAATATATTCAGGGGAGAAGAGGAAGGGTTGGGTGAATGAAAGAGAGTCAACAAACATGCAGAAGTAAAAATAAAGCCAGCACATGTTGGAGAAAAATCACTTGGACTGAATTTTTTAACAGTCATTTTGCATTTGTTGAAACTGGCTTTTTTGTTGGATGATTTCTTACTAACTATATAGATTAGTAATCTAAGATTTATATCAAAATTGCATAATGCAAATAGATTGTTTTTTAGAATCAAAAATTTGGTTAGAACTTATTAATATTTTGATCTCATTTATAACATAAAATAAGAAATATATATTTATTTTTACATTACTAGCATATTTGCCATTTAATTTGATTCCAGTGAACAAAACTGAAAGTTTAGGGTAAATTTTCTGATTATCAGTAACAGCTGGTATAAAGTGGACAAACAGTATAGAAAATATCTTCATTTGCATGTAGATGCTATATGGACAGAAGCGTCTAATGGTTGTTTTATTCAAATACCGTACCTTCAGAATCACATTTGCTAAGAATCTTAGAAATGCTGCACTCAAGAATAAAATGTATGTTTCCACGTGCTCTCAAAATCACTTAATAAGCAAAAGTGGCATTTAGAGAATTGTGAATATATTAACTAATAGGACCTGTAAAAACAAAGAATATTTTGTGCTGTGACAGCCTCATTATCCTCCTGCTGACGATTTGTGCACTATGTCTTACTTATATTTAAACACCCAGCAAATACACTTTAAGACATTTGATGATCTTTTCCCTGAGGGGTCAAAGGTCAACAATAAGATGTCTAAACAAAAACTAGACAACACATCAAAAGTTTCCATTTAACATTGATCATTTACAATAAAATTAATATTTACTATAACTAACTATATTATATATACTAAATCTATCACTTTCCAAAGACGTCTCTAGAACATACTTATTGTAATTGTTAGTAAATTTGACTAAATGCCTATGCACTTTATGAATCTGAAGGAAGAAATGAGACATGAGATATATATATATATATATATATAT